>NC_074686.1:32995005-33160005 GCF_029448725.1 Salvelinus fontinalis
TACAAAAACTCATCTACTGGCTACCTTCCATTCCCCAATATTAGCACAAGTAAAATACATAAATAAAAACACTACTGAATAAATAAATGCTTTTTTTCTCCCCTTTGTTTTAAATGGAACTAATTTTGGCACACAAGGTTCTTTGAGGTGCCAACCCCCCCTCCACCCCCTCTCCCCCCCCACCCCCCCTCGCCCCCCCCCCCCCTCCACCCCCCCACCCCCACCCCCACCCCCCTCCTCAGCTGGTGGTCTACATATGTGTGAGTGACACAACCTGTTCGGCACTAGCTCCTCCCTCCCTCCTTTCCCTAGCATAACATACCCCCTACTCCTTAAGCAGAGGAGTTTCCCCTCTCCCTCACGCCTACCTCCCTCCCCTCTGCTCCCTAACAGCAGGCTGCTGTACATCCGTCAGAAGAGCTGCATGAAGAAGTCAGGAGCCCAGTCCAGGGCGGTCTGGGCCACAGCCAGAGCGGCCGCCCCCAAGGTGGCTGAGATGCCCCACACGGCCATCTTGACGAGCTGGTTGGCAGCCTGGTTGGGCTGCATGTCCCTGGACAGGACCAGCTGGGAGTCTGGGCCTCCGAGGCCTCGGACCCGGCCCTGGAGGAGCTGCCGACGTAGGACCGAGTCAGGCCGCTGCTGCTGAGTGGCCGTCTGGAAAGCCTTGAAACAGTTGATGGTGATGCTGGAGACAGACAGAAGTAGAAACTGTCTGAGAGAAACACTTTCTCATAACAGTTATTCATCTCTGCCGAGTTAGTTAAGGCTTACAAGAATACTGAAACGGTAGACAAATATATGTCAATAACAAAGACCAAAGGGAAAGATACAGGTGAAAAAAAGTCAACACCATATGGGAGGGAGGGAGGGAGGGAGGGAGGGAGGGAGGGAGGGAGGGAGGGAGGGAGGGAGGGAGGGAGGGAGGGAGCAGTGCCCTATGGCCTTAACAAAGACACTTCATATGGCTACAGCTTTTTCTCAATTACATTAGCAACACAACACCAGAAGCACCAGCTAGTGCTGATGGGTAAGACCACAGCAACACACATTTTTTTTATTTTTCTCAACAGTTCGGAGAAAAACATCATTAAAAAATCATAAAATATTCACTTCCATTTCATTATCATCCCTCTGGAAGTAATAGTAAACATGGCGCTGCAATACCAAATGCAAATGCCTTTTTTCCTGATTATGAACCTTGCAACAAAAAAAAACACAAAAAACGGGACCGTTAATGGCAGAAAAGCGCCTCTGGGAAAATGGTACCCTGAGTGTTCGTGCCTGGGCTGAGGGGCTCAATGTATAAGTCTTTCGCTCTCCTTTTTTAAAGAGGGCTTTTAGAGTGCCCCTCTCTCCCATCTCTCTCTCTCATTAGTATAATTTGCTACTGCTTCCAGGCTGAAAATAGCTGACAGGTAACAGCAGAGCAATTAACTTTTAAACTTTCCCTTTAAACAGCTTAACACCCCAGAGGGCCAGGTTGTTCTGATGAACCTCCTGTAGTGTACATACTGTAGTGGTACACCGGTGACTCCTATCACTTACTCCTCTCCTACGGCATCCCAAATGACACCCTATTCCCTATATAGTGCACCACTATTGACCAGAGCTCTATGTGCCCTGGTCAAAAGTAGTGCACTAAATAGGGAAACAGGTATCATTTGGAATACACCCTCTGTGTGACAGTGTACTGTGCAGTCGGTGACTGGCTTAGCCCATGTTCTCTCCTCTCATTTCTCCTCCTGTTGAAAGGGACTAGGACCTCGTCAATGACCGTGACACTGAGTCTTTGAATACAGCTGATAGGATAGTGAGCTGATGACTCTGATCAAAGCAGCTCATTCTAAACCTTGAGGGAGTTGGGGGAAATATTATGTCAGGTAGAGGTGGCTTTGCTGGTGTCTTATCTTAGAAATGAAGTATGTTGTCATTTCAGGGATATAGGGCCATTTCAAAATGAATTTGGCTATTGGCCTTGTGAGCCTTCCATCCTGTGCAGATCTGTCATTCTCTGTGACCGTGGCACACTGTAGCCAGTGTTCCTGTGCCGCAAAAGTTGTGTATTCATGTTTTAATTCATGTTTAGCATTACTACACCAGCGATGCGTCCCAAATGGCACCCTATTCCCTAGGCCGAAGTAAAGTAGGGACACAACAGAGGTCAGACGGGTGAATCGGCATGCAGCTGTCCTCGTGACCCAGAAGAAGCAGAGGATGTTCAGTGTGGTTGAGTCGTCACCGACAGGCCCTGTTCTGTTTGTCGTGGTGCCACCGGGAGCTGCTCTCTCAGCCGTGCAGTGTGACGCAACACTACCCCCCTGCTCGCGCTCTCCCTCTTTACTTTTGAGTCCCTCTCTACCTCTTTCCTTTGCCCTCCCCCCTATACACAGAATAAGTGGGTCACTAGTTCTAACACGTCATGTCATTCACCACTCTACTACTGAGCAAGGGGAGGAGACACAAGGTCATACGTTACTCTACATTGGGTCAAAGTTAAACACAGACATGACCTTCCTTAATGGAGCTAATGCCAAGTCTCGAATAGGAGACCCCCACAGCCCACTCTCAGTCTGCCGAGCTCTCCTGGGTCGTATTCATTAGACACTAAAACGGAAGAAAACGGACTGACTGACTGACTGCCTGACCTTACTACAGGAAGGAAGCAACCAGAAACCAGCCATCCAGAGAGCATGGCACTGGCAGTGTCACTACTTTGCCTGTCAAGCAGACATTTGTATCCGGCTGTCACTCAAGGTCTCTTGTCAGCAATGTCATTTACCCCCGGAGAGGAATGACTGCAGCGCTGGTGGAAGGATACGGACCGAGGGATGACTGCAGCACTGGTGGAAGGATACGGACCGAGGGATGACTGCAGCGCTGGTGGAAGGATAGGGACCGAGGGATGACTGCAGCGCTGGTGGAAGGATACGGACCGAGGGATGACTGCAGCGCTGGTGGAAGGATAGGGACCGAGGGATGACTGCAGCGCTGGTGGAAGGATACGGACCGAGGGATGACTGCAGCGCTGGTGGAAGGATAGGGACCGAGGGATGACTGCAGCACTGGTGGAAGGATAGGGCCCGAGGGATGACTGCAGCGCTGGTGGACGGATAGGGACCGAGGGATGACTGCAGCGCTGGTGGACGGATAGGGACCGAGGGATGACTGCAGCGCTGGTGGAAGGATACGGACCGAGGGATGACTGCAGCGCTGGTGGACGGATAGGGACCGAGGGATGACTGCAGCGCTGGTGGAAGGATAGGGACCGAGGGATGACTGCAGCGCTGGTGGACGGATAGGGACCGAGGGATGACTGCAGCGCTGGTGGAAGGATAGGGACCGAGGGATGACTGCAGCGCTGGTGGAAGGATAGGGACCGAGGGATGACTGCAGCGCTGGTGGAAGGATACGGACCGAGGGATGACTGCAGCGCTGGTGGAAGGATAGGGACCGAGGGATGACTGCAGCGCTGGTGGAAGGATACGGACCGAGGGATGACTGCAGCGCTGGTGGAAGGATAGGGACCGAGGGATGACTGCAGCGCTGGTGGAAGGATACGGACCGAGGGATGACTGCAGCGCTGGTGGAAGGATAGGGACCGAGGGATGACTGCAGCACTGGTGGAAGGATAGGGCCCGAGGGATGACTGCAGCGCTGGTGGACGGATAGGGACCGAGGGATGACTGCAGCGCTGGTGGACGGATAGGGACCGAGGGATGACTGCAGCGCTGGTGGAAGGATACGGACCGAGGGATGACTGCAGCGCTGGTGGACGGATAGGGACCGAGGGATGACTGCAGCGCTGGTGGAAGGATAGGGACCGAGGGATGACTGCAGCGCTGGTGGACGGATAGGGACCGAGGGATGACTGCAGCGCTGGTGGAAGGATACGGACCGAGGGATGACTGCAGCGCTGGTGGACGGATAGGGACCGAGGGATGACTGCAGCGCTGGTGGAAGGATACGGACCGAGGGATGACTGCAGCGCTGGTGGAAGGATAGGGACCGAGGGATGACTGCAGCGCTGGTGGAAGGATACGGACCGAGGGATGACTGCAGCGCTGGTGGAAGGATAGGGCCCGAGGGATGACTGCAGCGCTGGTGGAAGGATAGGGACCGAGGGATGACTGCAGCGCTGGTGGAAGGATAGGGACCGAGGGATGACTGCAGCGCTGGTGGAAGGATACGGACCGAGGGATGACTGCAGCGCTGGTGGAAGGATAGGGCCCGAGGGATGACTGCAGCACTGGTGGAAGGATAGGGACCGAGGGATGACTGCAGCGCTGGTGGACGGATAGGGACCGAGGGATGACTGCAGCGCTGGTGGAAGGATACGGACCGAGGGATGACTGCAGCGCTGGTGGACGGATAGGGACCGAGGGATGACTGCAGCGCTGGTGGAAGGATAGGGACCGAGGGATGACTGCAGCGCTGGTGGACGGATAGGGACCGAGGGATGACTGCAGCGCTGGTGGAAGGATAGGGACCGAGGGATGACTGCAGCACTGGTGGAAGGATAGGGACCGAGGGATGACTGCAGCGCTGGTGGAAGGATACGGACCGAGGGATGACTGCAGCGCTGGTGGAAGGATGCGGACCGAGGGATGACTGCAGCGCTGGTGGAAGGATAGGGACCGAGGGATGACTGCAGCGCTGGTGGAAGGATACGGACTGAGGGATGACGGCAGCGCTGGTGGAAGGATACGGACCGAGGGATGACGGCAGCGCTGGTGGAAGGATACGGACCGAGGGATGACGGCAGCGCTGGTGGAAGGATAGGGACCGAGGGATGACGGCAGCACTGGTGGAAGGAAATGGGCTACGGAGAGGGAAAGTGAGGGAGGGAGGTAGGGGGTATGTAGATGACACGGTCACCTGTGAATTGGTAAGGTAAACACTCACAACCACACACACAAAAAAAATCAGCACCAAGCATCATATCACACAACGTCATGACCTTTAAGATGTTAACACACAGACTTGTTTACAATCATACGTTGCCTTTGCGTATGAAACCCAGATTTTTAGACTGAGTATGAGAGAGGAAGGAAAAAAGAATGCTGAGGCAACTGTTCGCTTTTCGTTGGAAGGAGCTCTGTCAGAGTTGATTGTGCACAAGGTCTAACTGGCTAATCCGTTTCCAACGCCTCTGTGCTTCCCAGCATGCTCGCTGTCGCTGCGCAGGAACCACTGCCGTGCCAGCCCCCACTCCACCCCCCCCTCAACCCCCCACCGCCTGGCTCAGAGATGTGCTGGAGGTGATATCACTGTCCCCCAGTGCAGCCTCAGTGGAGGCCAAGCCGGCTACATCACAGTCCTGCTGGGCCAGCCGCTTCTCACAGTAAATCCAGAAGGCCGGGAGGGGAGGCCCCTCAACCAAACAGCCAACCAAGTGCTGCTGGAGGAGCTGATGCACTGGATGGAGTACAGCTGGCAGCTTCTGCAGGAAAGAAGTGGTAGGCTATATTCTGTTGATTTGATTGTGATAAATCACAATGTTTCTTGTGAACGCTACATCACCACATCCTCCCTATTGCAGCCCATTCTAACCACATCCTCCCCATTGCAGCCCATTCTAACCACATCCTCCCTATTGCAGCCCATTCTAACCACATCCTCCCTATTGCAGCCCATTCTAACCACATCCTCCCCATTGCAGCCCATTCTAACCACATCCTCCCCATTGTAGCCCATTCTAACCACATCCTCACCATTGCAGCCCATTCTAACCACATCCTCCCCATTGCAGCCAATTCTAACCACATCCTCCCCATTGTAGCCCATTCTAACCTCATCCTCCACATTGCAGCCCATTCTAACCACATCCTCCCCATTGCAGCCCATTCTAACCTCATCCTCCCCATTGCAGCCCATTCTAACCACATCCTCCCCATTGCAGCCCATTCTAACCACATCCTCCCCATTGAAACCACATCCTCCCCATTCTAACCATATCCTCCCCATTGTAGCCTATTCTAACTTCATCCTCCCTATTGCAGCCCATTCTAACCACATCCTCCCTATTGCAGCCCATTCTAACCACATCCTCCCTATTGCAGCCCATTCTAACCACATCCTCCCTATTGCAGCCCATTCTAACCACATCCTGCCTATTGCAGCCCATTCTAACCACATCCTGCCTATTGCAGCCCATTCTAACCACATCCTCCCCATTGCAGCCCATTCTAACCACATCCTCCCCATTGCAGCCCATTCTAACCACATCCTCCCCATTGCAGCCCATTCTAATCACATCCTCCCCATTGCAGCCCATTCTAACCACATCCTCCCCATTGAAACCACATCCTCCCCATTCTAACCATATCCTCCCCATTGTAGCCTATTCTAACTTCATCCTCCCTATTGCAGCCCATTCTAACCACATCCTCCCTATTGCAGCCCATTCTAACCACATCCTCCCTATTGCAGCCCATTCTAACCACATCCTGCCTATTGCAGCCCATTCTAACCACATCCTGCCTATTGCAGCCCATTCTAACCACATCCTCCCCATTGCAGCCCATTCTAACCACATCCGCCCCATTGCAGCCCATTCTAACCACATCCGCCCCATTGCAGCCCATTCTAACCACATCCGCCCCATTGCAGCCCATTCTAACCACATCCTCCCCATTGCAGCCCATTCTAACCACATCCTCCCCATTGCAGCCCATTCTAACCACATCCTCCCCATTGCAGCCCATTCTAACCACATCCTCCCCATTGCAGCCCATTCTAACCACATCCTCCCCATTGCAGCCCATTCTAACCACATCCTCCCCATTGCAGCCCATTCTAACCACATCCTCCCCATTGCAGCCCATTCTAATCACATCCTCCCCATTGCAGCCCATTCTAACCACATCCTCCCCATTGAAACCACATCCTCCCCATCATAGCTCATTCCAACCACATCCTCCCCATTGCAGCCCATTCCAACCACATCCTCCCCATTGCAGCCCATTCTAACCACATCCTCCCCATTGAAACCACATCCTCCCCATTGAAACCACATCCTCCCCATTTGTAGCCCATTCTAACCACAACCTCCCCATTGTAGCCCATTCTAACCAAAACCTCCCCATTGTAGCCCATTCTAACCACATCCTCCCCATTGTAGCCCATTCTAACCACATCCTCCCTATTGCAGCCCATTCTAACCACATCCTCCCTATTGCAGCCCATTCTAACCACACCCTCACCATTGCCGCCCATTCTAACCACAACCTCACCATTGCAGCCCATTCTAACCACAACCTCCCCATTACAGCCCATTCTAACCACATCCTCCCTATTGCAGCCCATTCTAACCACATCCTCACCATTGCAGCCCATTCTAACCACATCCTCCCCATTGTAGCCCATTCTAACCACATCCTCCCCATTGTAGCCCATTCTAACCACATCCTCCCCATTGCAGCCCATTCTAACCACATCCTCCCCATTGCAGCCCATTCTAACCACATCCTCCCCATTGCAGCCAATTCTAACCACATCCTCCCCATTGTAGCCCCTTCTAACCACATCCTCCCTATTGCAGCCCATTCTAACCACATCCTCCCCATTGAAACCACATCCTCCCCATTCTAACCACATCCTCCCCATTCTAACCATATCCTCCCCATTGTAGCCCATTCTAACCTCATCCTCCCCATTGCAGCCCATTCTAACCACATCCTCCCCATTGCAGCCCATTCTAACCACATCCTCCCCATTGCAGCCCATTCTAACCACATCCTCCCCATTGCAGCCCATTCTAACCTCATCCTCCCCATTGCAGCCCATTCTAACCACATCCTCCCTATTGCAGCCCATTCTAACCACATCCTCCCCATTGAAACCACATCCTCCCCATTCTAACCACATCCTCCCCATTCTAACCATATCCTCCCCATTGTAGCCCATTCTAACCTCATCCTCCCCATTGCAGCCCATTCTAACCACATCCTCCCCATTGTAGCCCATTCTAACCACATCCTCCCCATTGCAGCCTATTCTAACCACATCCGCCCCATTGCAGCCCATTCTAAAGTCAGTCAGACAAATAGAGCCAGAAACCATGGGTTGGAGTGCGGTGAAAGCTACTAATTTCATCTCCGCCCCAAGAACAATATTGAGGCATGTACCACACGACCCACCCTTCCCAAATGACCCACTCCCCCTCTCCTCACCTCCCCCTCTGATGGAGATGGGGGTTTTGCATGCTAAATAAGACAGCCCCATAATTACCTAGGGACTAGGCTTATTTATTGGATAGCTGGCATCTGCACAAGCCCCCCCCCCCCCCCTTTTCTCTCTATGGTGTGACGAGTGTGACGTTGAAAAGAGAAGAGAATACATCCCAAACCCAGACGACTAACCCTCCCATCCTTCTCCACAACCTTTTCTGACAAGAGACAGGTTTTTCTGCTTCTCTCGCTGCCTGTCAGATCTAAAGTGAACCAGATTTCTGTCACTGGATCCAAAACACTGTTTAGAAGACATTTCTGTCCACCAGGGAGACATGAATAGAGGGAGAACAACATTGCTCTTGCGGGCATGGTAAAGGTATTCATTACCTCCCGCTGGTGTTGATAGCATCATAAAAGTGAGACTAGCAACCTACCTGTGGGGGGAAAAAGGAGAAACGCGCAGGGATCTACATGCTCAATCTCACAGACTGACACATAGCGTTTGTATACAAAGGACTGGGATGTAGACAGGCAGGACTGAACGTCAGCCACATCACAATAGACACCAAGGAGGAAGAGGATCAGCTCCAGCATCACCAGGAGAATAGTCTGTGGTGTGGGCTGGGGGACTTTGTGCTCAACAACCCCACCTGCTGGACATGTGGAAAAACCAGAGAGAGCTCTACTCTACTCGCAGTCTGAACAAAGTTAGATCTACTGCGAATAGTACACAGGGGACTATCTCCCCTCACGTTCCCTATGTTTCAGGCCAGTTCAGACTAAAACAGACTAAAACCTGATTGTTGGATATGTGAATATTGTAAGTCTAGAGTGTGGTACGTTCAGCCCAACACACTATTGGTAGCACACTGCCAGGACACCTACAACACCAAGTGTCAAAGGAAGGCCAAGAAGATCATCAAGGACCTCAGCCACGGCCTGTTCTCCCATCCCTCAGCCACGGCCTGTTCTCCCATCCCTCAGCCACGGCCTGTTCTCCCATCCCTCAGCCACGGCCTGTTCTCCCATCCCTCCGCCACGGCCTGTTCTCCCATCCCTCAGCCACGGCCTGTTCTCCCATCCCTCAGCCACGGACTGTTCTCCCATCCCTCCGCCACGGCCTGTTCTCCCATCCCTCAGCCACGGCCTGTTCTCCCATCCCTCAGCCACGGCCTGTTCTCCCATCCCTCAGCCACGGCCTGTTCTCCCATCCCTCAGCCACGGCCTGTTCTCCCATCCCTCAGCCACGGCCTGATCCCCCTGCCCCCCCCTCCTGCCCCCCGGACTTCCTTTTTAGGCTTTGAGGTCCAGATCTGAATTTAAGGGGTCTAGAGGATCCACGCCAGGCCTGAACAGTAAAACCCCATCCCTTGCAGCAGACAGACATCCAAGAGTCTGCAGGCTGGATGGAATCCCCTGCTGGGTCTACACTGCAGTTCATTTTCCACCATCTACAAGCTCAATCTGACTGTGCTACATTTGTTTCCAAGTAATGTCTCCTCCGTTACCAAGTGACTGGCAGGATCCACATTTCCATTAATTCCTAAGCCAGATGTAGCAGGAGCCTCTGCTCTGTTCTTTAGATCATAGATCCTGACAACAGTAGTCATAACATTGGACTACTAGTTGGTTGAAGCAGTCTCCTCCCCTCCCAAAGGTCCTGTAAGTTATAGAGAGAGACCCTGACACACTCACCTCTTGCGGGACTGCAGGGCAGCACGCTTGGCCAGCAGGGAGGGCGGGTAGCGGGTAAAGAGGCAGTGGGCCTGGGTGATGAGCTCTTCGTAGGGCAGGTCCTGGGGTATTTTAGACAGGAGTTGGTGCACCATGGCCATGTCACACTCGGTTTGCTTCACCTCCTTCTCCCTGTGCAGGACGATCTACAAAGGAGACAGAATATTAGCATGCCCAATTAATTAGTTTCAAATCGACATTCATAGTAGATCAACGTCTACCATGTACATCAGACTGTGTTCTGATCCGGGAGATGTGCGGTGAGTAACGATTTTGGGTTTTGGCCGGGCACATAGTCAAAGGGTTAAGCCCCCCCCCCCCCCCCCCCCGTGCCTAGTAACCTGAGCGGCAGGACTAACTACTGTGCCTAGTAGCCCGAGCGGCAGGACGAACTACTGTGCCTAGTAGCCCGAGAGGCAGGACGAACTACTGTGCCTAGTAACCCGAGAGGCAGGACGAACTACTGTGCCTAGTAACCCGAGAGGCAGGACGAACTACTGTGCCTAGTAACCCGAGAGGCAGGACGAACTACTGTGCCTAGTAACCCGAGAGGCAGGACGAACTACTGTGCCTAGTAACCCGAGAGGCAGGACGAACTACTGTGCCTAGTAACCCGAGAGGCAGGACGAACTACTGTGCCTAGTAACCCGAGAGGCAGGACGAACTACTGTGCCTAGTAACCCGAGAGGCAGGACGAACTACTGTGCCTAGTAACCCGAGAGGCAGGACGAACTACTGTGCCTAGTAACCCGAGAGGCAGGACGAACTACTGTGCCTAGTAACCCGAGAGGCAGGACGAACTACTGTGCCTAGTAACCCGAGAGGCGGGACGAACTACTGTGCCTAGTAACCCGAGAGGCGGGACGAACTACTGTGCCTAGTAACCCGAGAGGCAGGACGAACTACTGTGCCTAGTAACCCGAGAGGCAGGACGAACTACTGTGCCTAGTAACCCGAGAGGCAGGACGAACTACTGTGCCTAGTAACCCGAGAGGCAGGACGAACTACTGTGCCTAGTAACCCGAGAGGCAGGACGAACTACTGTGCCTAGTAACCCGAGAGGCAGGACGAACTACTGTGCCTAGTAACCCGAGAGGCAGGACTAACTACTGTGCCTAGTAACCCGAGAGGCAGGACGAACTACTGTGCCTAGTAACCCGAGAGGCAGGACGAACTACTGTGCCTAGTAACACGAGAGGCAGGACGAACTACTGTGCCTAGCAGCCTGAGAGGCAGGACGAACAACATTTCCTGACTGCTTTGTATCCCGACTTCAAAAGGCCTAAGGCCCCCTTTGCTTTGCATGCAGCTCCAATATCTAGCAGGGGATAGGCTTATGGAAGGAGAAGAAAGGGGCCATTTAAAGCAATCTAGCACAAACACAGCTAGTCCTCCACACCAAACCTCCGGTGAGTTCATTACAGTTGTTTAATTAACTGGTCTAGCTACAACAAAGTGCCCTGGATTCCTGTGCTTGCTTGTGTGTGTGTGTGTGTGTGTGTGTGTGTGTGTGTGTGTGTGTGTGTGTGTGTGTGTGTGTGTGTGTGTGTGTGTGTGTGTGTGTGTGTGTGTGTAAAAAGATAAATCCTTGCCTTTTCTTTTTGAAAACGTGTTGTTTGTTTTTGCTGCTGACAAGTAGTCAAAAAACTCAATTTACAAAGCGAGAAAGACACATTTGAAGTTTGGCAAGATATCACTTCCCCAATACCATCTAATTCCCCACTGACCACTGTCCTATACACTGACAGGACAAAACATTAAGAACACCTGCTCGTTCCATGACAGACTCACCAGGTGAATTCAGGTGAAAGATATTATCCCTTACTGATGTCACTTGTTAAATCCACTTCAAATCAGTGTAGATGAAGGGGAGGAGACAGGTTAAAGAAGGATTTTTAAGCCTGGAGATAATTGAGACATGGATTGTGTATGTGTGCCATTCGGAGGGTGAATGGGCAAGACAAAATAATGAAGTGCCTTTGAACGGGGTATGGTAGTAGGTTCCAGGCACACCGGTTGGAGTGTGTCAAGAACTGCAAAGCTGTTGGGTTTTTCCACACACAACAGTTTCCCATGTGTATCAAGAACGGTTCACCATCCAAACGACATCCAGCCAACTTGACAACTGTGGGAAGCATTGAGTCAACATGGGCAAGCTTCCCTGTGAAACTCTTTCGACACCTTGTAGAGCCCATGCCCTGACGAATTGAGGCTGTTCGGAGGGCAAAAGTGGGTGCAACTCGATGTTTTGTACACTCAGTGTAAATAAGAGTGCATCTCCGAATTCACCTCAGATAGTAATTTGGGCATGGTACAGTCACTTACAGAATATACACACTGCCACAAAAATATGTTCAGCAGACAACTTGGAAGCACACAGGTGCAGGTACAGAGTAAGGCAGAAGAAACATGTTCATTCCTCACAAAAATAAACAATAACATATCTATTCTATAGTATTCTATTACTATAAAACAGAGAGGTCACAGTTCAAATGGTGGTTCTTACCACGGCAGCGAAGTAGATGGCCATCAGGGGGTGTGAAGCCAGGAAGAAGTCATAGAGCCTGAGAACGTGACGGAACTCAGACAGGACGTGGCCGTACCATGTGATGAGCCAGCTCAGAGCAAAGATGGTGCCCACCTCGGCCCTGCAGCAAAACACATGAAGTCGAGGCAGTTATAATTTTTTGGATAATGTGATAGGCTAGAGGTACGCTATATATACACACACACAAACATACGTGGACACCCATTCAAATTAGTCGATTTGGCTATTTCAGCCACACCCATTGCTGACCGGTGTATAAAATCGAGCACCCAGTCATGCAATCTCCATAGACAAACATTGGCAGTAGAATGGCCTTACTGCAGAGCTCAGTGACTTTCAACGTAGCACCATCATAGGATGCCACCTTTCCAACAAGTCAGTTCGTCAAATTTCTGCCCTGCTAGAGCTACCCTGGTCAATTGTAAGGGCTGTTATTGTAAAGTGGAACCGTCTAACCGAGTGCTGAAGCGCGTAGCACGTAAAAAACGTCTGTCCTCGGTTGCAACACTCACTACCGAGTTCAAAACTGCCTCTGGAAGCAATGTCAGCACAAGAACTGTTCGTCGGGAGCTTCACAGAAAGGATTTCCATGGCCGAGCAGCCACACACAAGCCTAAGATAACCATGTGCAATGCCAAGCGTCGGCTGGAGTGATGTAAAGCTCGCCGCCATTGGACTCTGGAGCAGTGGAAACGCGTTCTCTGGAGTAATAAATCATACTTCATCATCTGGCATTCCGACGGACAAATCTGGGTTTGGCGGATGCCAGGAGAACGCTACCTGCCCCAATGCATAGTGCCAAATGTAAAGTTTGGTGGAGGAGGAATAATGATCTGGGGCTGTTTTTCATGGTTCGGGCTAGGCCCCTTAGTTCTAGTGAAGGGAAATCTTAACTCTACAACATACAATGACATTCTAGACAATTCTGTGCTTCCAACATTGTGGCAACAGTTTGGGGAAGACCCTTCTCCTGTTTCAGCATGACATTGCCCCTGTGCATAAAGCGAGGTCCATACAGAAATGGCTTGTCGAGATCAGTGTAGAAGAACTTCACTGGCCAGCAGAGCCCTGACCTCAACCCCATCCCCGCAGCAATGTCCCAACATCTAGTGGAAAGCCTTCCCAGAAGATTGGAGGCTGTTATAGCAGCAAAAGGAGGGTCCAACTCCATATTAATGCCCATGATTTTGGAATTAGATGTTTGACGAGCAGGTGTCCACATACTTTTTTGGTCATGTAGTGTGGTCATGTAGTGTAGTTAAAGGTAGAGGAAAGATGGAGGAGAGAGTGTGCTGAAATAGCAGTGGGCCGGATTCCAACCCATGCTGAAGTGATATTTTCCGGAGACAGCGGCTTCGAACGCCAGACCAGCCTAGGCCATGTGAACAAGTCAAGTGAATTCAAAGTACATCGTCACAGAGTCTCAATACACTTTACAAGAGGGAATAAAGAGCAACATCGCTCAACCTCTCATTATGAAAAGCAACAGCAACATCAACAGCTAATTTGTACACTGGCTAATTAAAAAACACCAGTTGAAGTCTCACTAGCTGATGTAACAGGAGGTTGGGGATGATGGGTTTGTGGTAATGGCTGTAGCGGAATTACTGGAATGGTATCGAATACTTTCCATGTGTTTGATGCCATTCCATATGTTCTGTTCCAGCATTATTATGAGTTGTCCTTCCCTCAGCAGCCTCCACTGGTTGACAGCCCACCACTTATCCTGTATTTGCCTCCAAAGTGGGGATGGATGTCTTAGTGAAATGTGTAAATTAAACAAAGGCTACGTCCCACAGGGCTATGGTCAAAAGTAGCACTATATAGGAAATGGTTTCCATGGAAATAGGGTGCCATTTGAGACGCACCCACAAGTTATGCCGATGCCAGCTTCTGTGAGTAAGGATGGTCACACACTGATGATGTAATTATAGACTACAGAGAGCCCAGTCCTAAAGGCAAGGCATTAGGCATGGTTCACTACAGAAGCCCTTTGGACTGCAGCTCTTAATGCAGCTCTATTTTAGGAGCCAAAAATGGCTCTTGGGTGATTGCACGCCAGCGGGAGCTAAAAAATATTTTGGTATCTCAGATTGTTCTGGCAATTCTCACATAGGAACTTCATGCTTTTTACATTTTAATGTCTTAAAATTAACAAATTCAAAAAGGGTAGATATATTTGTAATGTTGAATAAATGTGTGATATGTTTTATTTCAGAATCTAGACATACTCCATATTGTATAGCACACGATAAGGAGGATAATGACAGCAAGATGTTGTCTATATCATGTACGGTTCACAGATCATAGGGTCTTACATGACAAATCTAAAAAAAGGGCTTAAAATGTCTGCTTTTTCTCAGAAATGGTTGGTGATACAAAATGTAAAAAGCATTTCAAAACGTCCTTCCTCTCAATGAAGTTTATTATGTGAAAATTGCCAGAACAATCGGAGATACCCAAAAAACATTCTGCTAGCGTGGAACGATCTGAGTTGTTATTTCTGGGCTTGGCAGGAGAACAACTCATTGTACTCTTGAGTGTCGCTCATTTAAATCCCCTGTGTCTAACATCCATAAGCAGTCCTATTGCCAACTGAACATTTAGGACGGAAACCACAACAGCAACAATCTTTGCGTTGTCAAATGTCTTGCCTCTATAAACCTTTCATTTTGTTAAAATTAAGTAACGCCTACTTATAAAAACTAGGCTAAAGAACTGTTCTAGCATCAAATACTTCTTCAGGTAGCCTTAAAAGCAGTGGCAGCAGGGCCAGACAGAGCACACCAAACCTGTGGGCTTCGGTCTCAAATAGTACCCTATTTTCTAGGTAGGGCACTAGCCTACCATACTTTTGACCAGGACCCATAGAGCTCTGGTCAAAAGTAGTACACTATATAGGGAGATAGGGTGCAGTCTGGGATGCAGACTTCTGCTCGTGGCCCTACGCTACGCTAGGCTACAGTGACCAGAACAGAGACAACAGGTTAGAAACCTCCCTCCCGCCAGCCCGTGTCCCAAGATGCACCCTTATTCAATATTTATCACTAGATCCTCCTATTCTCTACATTTTACATGGAGCCACTATCAAAAATAACTTTATTTTCTATCAGGGCCTGGGGACACTCTGCACGCAACAGAGAAGGAGGGAGGGAGTGAGTGAGTGAGTGAAAAACTCAACACTAGAGGTTTATGTGATACAGGTTACCCCATAAAATTCCAACGCAACACCCACTACACAAATAAGACGAGGACAATATCAAGTACTGTGGTAGTGTGTGTAAGTACACCACACACTGTGGTTTTAAAGAGGGTTACAGGCACACTTTGACTAGCATTCAAATAAAACACAGCTTCAGGTTTTGAGTCAAAACATTGATCCTTATCTGCCGCGTTAGTTCCTCTGAGCTGGATGAAAAACATGTCTAGCGTGCGAAAACAAAAGTCCTCAACCATAGCTCATAGCGACTTGCCAGCACAACAATCATATTGACGTTGAAAAAAACCTTAAGATGGTTGACAATCAAGACGTGACATTGACAGAACACAGTGACAGCACAGTGGAAGGCAGTGGAATCCTTTGACTTGCTGACAGCTAGCTGTGGAGACAGGAAACCAGGGCCCGTTCTTAAGTCAGTCTTTCCAATTAAATCCCACCGTGCTATACGTTCTTGTCAGACCATCAATTATACAAACACATCAAATAAATAAGAAATCCAGTCTTTTCTCATTCTCTAGCCTTCTGTTCTGTTGTCTCATAATAACTACACACACTGATGGCAAGGCAGGTAGAGACATATTGATTTTACTCGATCCTATTGATTACTTCTATCTCTCTCAGTTTGACTCGATTGTAATTAATATCCTGGCTGCGACAACCTGCCTTTCCAAGACAAAAATGTACACTCTACTGCCCCCATCAGGAGAGAAGAGTGGGAAGCATGGCCGGTATTCATAAAGCATCTCAGAGTAGGAGTGTTGATCTAGGATCGGTTTTGCTTTTTGGATAATAATGAATACAATTACATGGACATGGGAGAACTGATCCTAGACCAGTATTCTACTTTGAGAGCCTTCATGAATATGGACGCCGATCATTAGGTCGCAACTGCAAATATAAAAAAAACATTTTGCTGATAGAAAATATATTTTCACAAGGCAAAACATCTGAGAGTTTGTTCTTTAACACATAATAAAACAAAATATATTCCACTGGTATCAACTGAAAAAAACGTCAAAACTTTAGCTCATGAATCCGAGTTTGAAGTTGGGGAAAACTGGTAGAATTACTTCAAAGTGAACATGTATTCCTTGCAGCCTTGCCTCGCTTGTCATCTACCATTCAAACCTGCTATCTGATCTTTTCTCAAAATCTGGGAAACTGGATTTCCAATTTCCCTAAAGGACACAAGTAAACACATACACGCATTTTTAAAATAAATAAATAAATATATATATATATCCAGTCAAAAGTTTTAGACCACCTACTCATTCAAGGGTCTTTCTTCATTTTTATATTGTAGAATAATAGTGAAGACATCAAAACTATGAAATATCCCATATGGAATCATGTAGTAACCAAAAAAAAGTGTTAAACAAATCAAAATATATTTTATATTTGAGATTCTTCAAATAGCCACCCTTTGCCTTGATGACAGCTTTGCACACTCTTGGCATTCTCTCAACCAGCTTCTCCTGGAATACTTTTCCAACAGTCTTGAAGGAGTTCCCATTTATGCTGAGCACTTGTTAGCTGCTTTTCCTTCACTCTGCGGTCCGACTCATTCCAAACTATCTCAATTTAGTTGAGGTAAGGGAGATCGTGGAGGCCAGGTCATCTGATGCAGCACTCCATCACTCTCCTTCTTGGTAAAATAGCCCTTACACAGCCTGGAGGTGTGTTGGGTCATTGTCCTGTTGAAAAATAAATGATAGTCCCACTAAGCCCAAACCAGATGGGATGATGGGACGTATCGCTGCAGATGGGACGTATCGCTGCAGAATGCTGTGGTAGCCATGCTGGTTAAGTGTGCCTTGAATTCTAAATAAATCACAAACAGTGTCACCAGCAAAGCACCCCCACACCATAACACCTTCTCCTCCATGCTTTACAGTGGGAAATACACGTGGAGATCATCCGTTCACCCACACCGCGTCTCAGAAAAGACATGGCAAAAATCTCCAATTTGGACTCTTTAGAGCAAAGGACAAATTTCCACCAGTCTAATGTCCAATGCTTGTGTTTCTTGGCCCAAACAAGTCTTTTCTTCTTATTGGTGTCCTTTAGTAGTGGTTTCTTTGCAGCAATTCAACCATGAAGGCCTGATTCACAGTCACCTCTGAACAGTTGATGTTGAAATGTGTCTTATTTGAACTCTGTGAAGCATTTATTTGGGCTACAATTTCTGAGGCTGGTAACTAATGAACTTATCCTCTGCAGCAGAGGTAACTCTGGGTCTTCCTTTCCTGTGGTGGTCCTCATTAGAGCCAGTTTCATCATTGCGCTTGATGGTTTTTGCACCTACACTTAAAGAAACTTTCAAAGTTCTTGAAATGTTGCGTATTGACTGACCTTCATGTCTTAAAGTTATGATGGACTGTCATTTCTCTTTGCTTATTTGAGCTGTTCTTGACATAATATGGACTTGGTATTTGACCAAATAGGGCTATCGTCTGTAATTGTGAAATTTCACAAATTAACAAGGCACATCTGTTAATTGAAATGCATTCCAGGTGACTATCTCATGAAGCTAGTTGAGAAAACGCCAAGAGTGTGCAAGGCTGTCATCCAGGCAAAGGCTGGCTATTTGAAGAATCTCAAATATAAAATATATTTTGATTTGTTTAACACTTTTTGGGTTACTACATGATTCCATGTGTTATTTCATAGTTTTGATGTCTTTCCTATTATTCTACAATGTAGAAAATAGTAAAAATAAAGAAAAACCCTTGAATGACTAGGTGTTCTAAAACGTTTGACCGGTAGTGTCTATACAGTGGGGAGAACAAGTATTGGATACACTGCCGATTTTGCAGGTTTTCCTACTTACAAAGCATGTAGAGGTCTGTCATTTTTATCATAGGTACACTTCAACTGTGAGAGAAGGAATCTAAAACAAAAATCCAGAAAATCACATTGTATGATTTTTAAGTAATTAATAAGTAAATAATTTGCATTTTATTGCATGACATAAGTATTTGATACATCAGAAAAGCAGAACTTAATATTTGGTACAGAAACCTTTGTTTGCAATTACAGAGATCATACGTTTCCTGTAGTTCTTGACCAGGTTTGCACACACTGCAGCAGGGATTTTGGCCCACTCCTCCATACAGACCTTCTCCAGATCCTTCAGGTTTCGGGGCTGTCGCTGGGCAATACGGACTTTCAGCTTCCTCCAAAGATTATCTATTGGGTTCAGGTCTGGAGACTGGCTAGGCCACTCCAGGACCTTGAGATGCTTCTTACGGAGCCACTCCTTAGTTGCCCTGGCTGTGTGTTTCGGGTCGTTGTCATGCTGGAAGACCCAGCCACGACCCATCTTCAATGCTCTTACTGAGGGAAGGAGGTTGTTGGCCAAGATCTTACGATACATGGCCCCATCCATCTTCCCCTCAATACGGTGCAGTCATCCTGTCCCCTTTGCAGAAAAGCATCCCCAAAGAATGATGTTTCCACCTCCATGCTTCACGGTTGGGATTGTGTTCTTGGGGTTGTACTCATCCTTCTTCTTCCTTCAAACACGGCGAGTGGAGTTTAGACCAAAAAGCTCTATTTTTGTCTCATCAGACCACATGACCTTCTCCCATTCCTCCTTTGGATCATCCAGATGGTCATTGGCAAACTTCAGACGGGCCTGGACATGCACTGCCTTGAGCAGGGGGACCTTGCTTGCGCTGCAGGATTTTAATCCATGACGGCGTAGTGTGTTACTAATGGTTTTCTTTGAGACTGTGGTCCCAACTCTCTTCAGGTCATTGACCAGGTCCTGACGTGTAGTTCTGGGCTGATCCCTCACCTTCCTCATGATCATGGAGCCCCAGACCGAGGGTGATTGACCGTCATCTTGAACTTCTTCCATTTTCTAATAATTGCCCCAACAGTTGTTGCCTTCACACCAAGCTGCTTGCCTATTGTCCTGTAGCCCATCCCAGCCTTGTGCAGGTCTACAATTGTATCCCTGATGTCCTTACACAGCTCTCTGGTCTTGGCCATTGTGGAGAGGTTGGAGTCTGTTTGATTGAGTGTGTGGACAGGTGTCTTTTATACAGGTAACGAGTTCAAACAGGTGCAGTTAATACAGGTAATGAGTGGAGAACAGGAGGGCTTCTTAAAGAAAAACTAACAGGTCTGTGAGAGCCGGAATTCTTACTGGTTGGTAGGTGATCAAATACATATGTCATCCAATAAAATGCAAATTAATTACTTAAAAATCATACAATGTGATTTTCAGGATTTTTTAGATTCCGTCTCTCACAGTTGAAGTGTACCTATGATAAAAATGACAGACCTCTACATGCTTTATAAGTAGGAAAACCTGCAAAATCGGCAGTGTATCAAATACTTGTTCTCCCCACTGTATATATATATTTTTTACTGTCACATACACCAGATAGGTTTCACCCAACCTCTGATGTGTGGATATTTATTTATGTATTTGTATTTATTTATTTAACTAGGCAGGTCAGTTATGTACAAACTCTTATTAACAATGACGGCCTACCAAAAGGCAAAAGGCCTTCTGCGGGGACGGGAGGTGGGATTAAAAATACAATTAAAATTAAAAATAAATTAAATATAAATACAGGACAAAACACACATCATGATGAGAGAGACAACACTACATAAAGAGATACCTAAGACAACAACAAGCAAGGCAATAACTCATGACCTGAACCACCTACTGAGATGTGCCTTTTGTTTAGTAAATCAGATGATACTATGAGGTACTAGGGAGGCTGGATTGGGTCTTCAACTCTGTAACAAATCCACACCAAAAAAAAACCGAAGAATTACCTCAGCATAAATTCATGTAGCTGTGGATCAACTTGCTCCAGTATTGGCATTAGGTAGTTCAGTATGTGCTTGGTGCTGTCCATGGTAGGATCCATGAAATCCCTGCAGGAGCATGTGGCCATGATGGACACAGAGAAGGGAAGCCATCTTTGTTGTGTTAAAATGTTAAAACAAGGGGTATAATACGAGAACAGGGTCGCAATATTATTTGAAATCTTTCAAATACTTGTCAAATTAAAATTAAATAATGTTGCATGCGTTGTAAAACAACAGACTAACAGTAAAAATCTGTGTTTGATTGAGCTTGCCTGGCACAATGAAACCAATGGAATAGTCCGAAAATTGCCACGCCCACCCATCTGGCACTACAGTCAGGCTCAAGCAAAATCTCACAGTAGTTGAAAGATTTCAAATACTATTTCAACTCAGGCCTGGGCCGTTATTTATTCATAAAGTGTCTCATAGTAAGTGTCCTAATATAGGATCAGATTTACCTATAATAATGAATAACATTATACTGTATATGGGCAGGGGAGGACCTGATCCTAGATCAGTAACAACAGCAATAATCCTCATATCTACCTGAGGTGGTGATTGGAAAGGGTCTCCACCATGGCAATGGCCATGCGCTCTCCAACCACCAGTAGGAAGGTGACCACGATGTCATGGTAACCTTGGTAGTAGTGTAACGCAGGGTTCTTCTGTAGGACAACCAGGATGATGTCGATCAGCTGTTCCTGTAGTACCTGCCTCTCGTCCACACGCATGCCTGGGGAGAGGGAAAGAAAACGTGTCTGTATCTCAATACCGACTGGGGAGAAGAAGAAAACGTGGCTGTATCTCAATACCGACTGGGGAGAGGGAAAGAAAACGTGGCTGTATCTCAATACCGACTAGGGAGAGGGAAAGAAAACATGGCTGTATCTCAATACCGACTGGGGAGAGGGAAAGAAAACATGGCTGTATCTCAATACTGCTGGGGAGAAGAAGAAAACGTGGCTGTATCTCAATACCGACTGGGGAGAGGGAAAGAAAACGTGGCTGTATCTCAATACCGACTAGGGAGAAGAAGAAAACATGGCTGTATCTCAATACCGACTAGGGAGAAGAAGAAAACGTGGCTGTATCTCAATACCGACTAGGGAGAAGAAGAAAACGTGGCTGTATCTCAATACCGACTGGGGAGAGGGAAAGAAAACATGGCTGTATCTCAATACTGTCTGGGGAGAGGGAAAGAAAACGTGGCTGTATCTCAATACTGACTGGGGAGAGGGAAAGAAAACATGGCTGTATCTCAATACCGACTGGGGAGAGGGAAAGAAAACGTGGCTGTATCTCAATACCGACTGGGGAGAGGGAAAGAAAACATGGCTGTATCTCAATACTGACATGGGGAGAGGGAAAGAAAACATGGCTGTATCTCAATACCGACTGGGGAGAGGGAAAGAAAACATGGCTGTATCTCAATACTGTCTGGGGAGAGGGGAAGAAAACGTGGCTGTATCTCAATACTTCAGAGAAAAAAAGAAAAAAAAAGAGGTAGCAGCAAACTCTATCACTCTGATTGAATCCATATATTAACAACCAACTTCTAGGCAGCAAACTGCAATCACTAGAGCTTCAGATACTTGTCTCAACCTCAGTGTCTCCATACCTGTCAACAGTTTGCTTTCATAATTTAATTAACTTCAAGAACACTAGACACTGATACAAGCAGCCCATCTCTGGTAGACACAAGGACTGGATTGAAGTCTGTTTACATCATATTGGTTTTAGTTTTATTAATCAAGTATCCTTCAATCAGTGGTCATGATGAAGAAAAGGAAATAAGAAAATGCTTATGGAAGCCACTGAACAACAATATTGAAATGCGCGCAAGCGCGCCCCCCCCCCCCCCAGTAAGGCCCTAAGTTAACTGACAAAGGGAGGAGACCATGAAGTATCAGCTGACCCCTGATCAGATCAAATGCACATACAGTGAGTGAGTAACTTCCATTCTATTTCATTCAATGGCAGCGAGTAAGTTGCCTCTACTCTAATGTATTACATTCTATTGTATTCTATGTCAGGCACAGTGAGTGAGTTACCTCTTGGGAAACGTTTCATGGACCTCCTGACATCAAGGAGCACCTGGTTGAAGTCCTTGTGGTTCTCTCGGATATCCTTGGCTGGAATCAAAACACAACTGCTTGGTGTCCACCCCCTTCCCAACCCTTGGTTTCAGTTGAACATACAATATTCATCAGTGCTACTGCCAAAGGCCTTGAATGTTGCCTGTGGGCTATTTACGTTCCTTTGTTGCACAGTTTTGAGGACTAAGGATGAGTCAACGTTGATAGAAGCCACCTGAAGTTAATAGTAGGCTACATTCATTTAACATACATCAACGGACTATAGACAGCTAGATGCATGCTGACACAATGCAATGTACAACTTGGCTCACATGGCTGTAGACTACTAAGGCGTCATAGGGATAGTTTCTACAGCCATGTCTCAGGGCAATGGCCAACTGCAATAATGGGCATCCATATTCCTCACATGCAAACATCTCACTCACTTGGTTTAGCAGGCAAGTTGTACACATTGACGCTGAGCAGCTTGGGCCAGACTTTCCTCCTGATCTCGTCTGTTAGAAGGCCTCCCTCGCTGACGGCCGCACTCCGCAGGGTCTCAATGTCCACAGGGTCACAGTTCAGGGCCTGGTGGATCACCACCAGCTTCAGCTTTTTCCACGACTCGTGCTCTGTTTGACAACAGAAAATATGAATTGAGATCATACATGTCATTCAGATAGCAATACGGTCTTGACTGTGGTCACGGTTTGCTTGGATGATAACCCCAGTATTTCTTGAGTACCACTGCAAGCAACGGCTCTCGTCTATGCTGGTATGTTGAAATCACTTTTTGTTAATCAACTCCTTCGACATAATGCTATTTAATTTCAATATGGAAGTTAAAAGTGCTTGCTTTTCACACTTAATACTATGTTACTAATATGAAAATGTAGTGCATATAGTTAGCAATAGTATCCCACCAATCGATTGCAATCTTGCTTTGTTTCAACTGCATGGGCAACTTTACTGACAGTAACTACTTTCACTTATGCAGGTCGACATGTTTTGATAAAAAATTACTGATTATGAATTCTAGAATGTGCATTTGTATTGCCATTAAGAATTATGGTTCATATGGACCAATCCCATCCAGGCTCTGCTCTGGGTCAATCGATGGTCACGGTGCTTTGTTGTTCCACGTAGCATGTCTGGCAGCTGGCCAGCAGAGAGTGGACTCATACAGAGCTAGTTACATGAGAAGTTATGAATCTATTCAAGTATCAACTGTACAACTATTCTCACCATGTACTATATGGGTAGATTATCTGCAATTTGGTAATGATTTAGTACTGATTGATTAAGTTTACCTCCATGTTGCTGTGCATTTCCATTCCCATTCACCCGGGCTCCTGTACCTTGCTGGTGTTTCCTTCCCTTTTTCATATCCTGTTCAAATTAATAGAGCATAAACAGTACATATGTTGTGCTATCGGCACTTGCAGAAATAAATCCACCTTTAAAATAGTTTATCTAACGACAGAAAACAACAATTAAAACGAATTCAGAGCATGAGCTGTCATTTGTCAAACAGCTGTTCCTGTCCATCGGCACTTGTCCCAGGAAATCAACCGAAGAATTTATTTGGAGGAGGGATTTATATTTTTATGTTATCTGATTGGTGAAAAAGGATCTCGTTCTAAAAGTCTACGCATCTTATTGGCTCATTCACTGTCAATTGTAAATATATTAAGGCGGGCTCAATGCATTTGTAGTTTTATGTTCTCACCGATTTCATCGTCTGGTAAGCAAATTCGTGGCTGTGAGTGGACTTTGAGTAAAAACGCATGTTTATTAATAATATTTCACATATTTTATAGGGCTTTTTTATAATGACTTAATCCAAAAGTATTAAAACGGTGCGCCACTTGGCAGCACAAAAATAACTTCAACTCCCGAAGTCCTTGTCGGTTCACTTCAGGACGACAGGAGCGAGCCCCATAGAATCTCATACAAACTATCGCTCCTCCTCAATCAACCGAATGTTGACGTTTACAACAGGGACTGCAGCCCGCTCCTCTACAGCTTGCTGACAACACGGGCTGGACGAGACTTGAGGGAGAAACGTCTAGTGCAATTCCAGCAAGATAAGGTTGAATGTATCAAATTTAGGAAATGGGCGACAGAAACGACAGAGTCCCCATGATGACAGGCAGGACAAGAAGATCAACCATCGGCCCCACGCCAGCGGGGGGCAATTCGAAACAAGCCAATGGCAACAAGCAGAGCAGCGCAGGGGAAAAAATGCCAAGCCATCCGAGCCACAGCAACGGGAAGGTGAAGAAGGAAAAACAGGTGCACGAGCCGGTTAGGACACCACAGGAGAGGAGCAAAATCTGCGAAAGACTCAGGTAAAGCATGACACAGAAGCATAACCCACGGTAAAGCATAACACACGGCTTTTTGAGCTCACAGACACGTCTTCAATCCCTGATGTCTTCAGTTTTAGCTGCCTATTACTGGTCTTTTGTTATGTTGTTATTTATGTTATATTGAAGGCCTTTGGTATTAACTATAGGTTCCTCATAATGAGGCCAAAGACTAATCAGCCTGGTTCACTTACGCCATGTATGTTCTCTTTGCTTAGCTACGTGTTTGAGAGAAATCTAGGCCACATGTCTATAGGCTACATTTGCAGATCATCTAGCTATTCTGCAGTGAATTTAAATATGCTACACCAGTGAGCTATGGCTGTACACCATTCAGTGATCCTCAATCTTGGTCCTGGCTGTATGACGCACAACAAAGTGTGTTGATTCAACTAATCATCAACTCCTTATTACTGGCTCCTCAGCTGCCATGTCCTCCAGGAGTCCCTGCTCAGCTCAGCCAGTGGATACAGTAACTATAGAGGCATCCTCAACTGGTGTGTGGTCATGCTGGTAAGTGCTAGCCTACCTTCTGTACATAGGAAATTGCACATTTAAATTGTCATCCACTTCTGATTAAGGAAATATGGACATGTACCCACCATATAAATATAATTATGAATCATTCTATTTCAACGGTACACTCAAAAGTATCATAATTTTAAAAAATATATTATTTTTTTTCGGGGGGGTTCTGATGTGATTTAATAAGGAGCAAGCTGCACTTGATGCACCTTTTTTCTTCCAATTATTGATAAGCATGCGCCTATTAAGAAACTGACTGCTAGAACTTAACTGTAGATTGATGAGGAATTGAAAAGCTGTATGGTTGGGTGGGACGATGCAAAAGGAGTTCACAGCTGATTGGCAAACTTACTGTAAATTGAGAAATTGCCGGTCAAATGTCCGGCGCCACATTTTCCGTAACGGAAACCCTGGTGTCTACGTATGCTTATGATTCAACCCTATACGTGTCAGCAACCACTGCAGCCATAAACAAAGAGTTGCAGTCAGGTTTAGAATGGGTGGCCAGTAATAAACTTGTCCTGAACATCTCTAAAACTAAAGCATTGCATATGGTACAAATCATTCCCTACGTTCTAGACCTCAGCTGAATCTGGTAATGAATGGTGTGGCAGTTGTACAAATTGACGAGACTAAATTACTTGGTGTTAACTTGGATTGTAAACTGTCATGGTCAAAACCTATTGATTCAATGGTTGTAAAGATGGGGAGGGATCTGTCTGTGATAAAGAGATGCACTTCGATCCTCTTCACTGTAATTGGAGGGATAATATCAATACTATGCATGCCAGACTTTCCTGGCTAAAAGTAGAGGAGAGACTGACTGCATCACTTATTTTTATAAGCAACATTAATGTATTAAATTCAAAATTGTTTACATAGTCAACTTACATACAGCGCTGACACACACACAAGCGGTCTTTTCACAGTTCCCAAATCCAGGACCAAAAAATCCAGGACAAATTCAAGAAAACGTGCAGTATTATATAGAGCCATGATTGCATGGAACTCACTTCCAGCTCAGATTTCGCAGATGATCAACAAGCCTGGTTTTAAATGGATAACAACACCTCACAGCACAACGCCTCTCACCTATTTGACATAGATATTTTTTGTGTATGTACTGATATGTAGACTGTGTGGGATTGTTTTTAAATGTATGGGGTTCTGTCCTTGTCTTGCTTTTGTCTAGAACATGTCATAATAATGAACATTAATGTGTGGACCTCAGGAAGAGTGGCGCCTGCTTTGCCAACAGCCAATGGGAACCAAATAAACTACCAAATCTAGGCCTGGGATTGTGCCCCTGTTTTGCCACTGAAATCGTCTAGACCTATTTATGCTTAAACCGCTTTCACAGAATAATCACCTGATCTAAAAGGTGTTTTGAAGACAGACATTCAGAAGTAGGCCACTGCTACATTTTCATAAAGCAGGCTGTGCAGAAGCCTCTGGTTGCTCTGTGAACCACCATCACTCCGTTAGTCTGGTCTTTGATCTATTTCAGCTGGAAGCCAGTTGCTGTAGGAGAGGTGCCCTGAGGTTAGAGCCACAGAGATAATACAGTGATGCTGCTGGCAACTGAGCAGCTATATTGGAGCTATTAAAATCAATCTGCATGTACCCATATTGTCTTTTTTAGACTCTGGAACTCAGACTGGAATTATTTGAGTACTGTGTTGAATACTCTTCTGTCAATCAGGGTATTCATTGGCTCTGTGCAGACTCAACTCTGAAGAGCTTTGAGGATGGATGGTTGATTATCTGTCTCTCAGTAGGCCTACATTTCCTCTTTCCTGCCAATAGCTGCAGTTGTTTTGATACCTAGCTGAGAGGCAGACGATCTCAGCTTCTCTTGTGCTGTTGTCTACACAGTGAGAATCATGCATACAGTAGCTACCCGTTGTAGCTCAATGGTGTGGTAATGTCTTTTCAGTGCTGTCTCTCAATAGCAATGGTAAACATTATTTTATCCACGCTACGCCTGTGCACGGCAAACATAAAATGATGATCAGTTTGATAAGAGAATAAGGAACTCGTCCCTTGCCACCTCATATTTTATTATGAGAGAGAAGTGTTATATGAGCTAGGAAGAGACTTGGGGACTTCGGACGAGAGCCGATGCTTCTTGGCCATGTGTTATACAGCTTGCCTCATTCAACTCTCTCACCCACTCACTCACTCCTCGATCACTGTCTTGTCCTTATATCAACTAACTAAAACTTTACATTGTAGCAGTAACAGAAAAGACAGTTAACACCCCTCTCTTAACACTGGCAGATAGACTGTGGTGGGTATTTAACACTAACACATTGAGAGGAGCCTGACAGGAGATCTTACTCTAATCTCTCTACAATGTGTCACTTCACATATTTTAACTCCTTGTACTACTCCACCTGCTTCATGTAGCCTACTGGCGGACATAGGTCAAACAACACAGCCAAGCAAGTTTTCTGACAGGTCCATTAGACAAACCAGAGGTCCATTTTAGTTAGGTTTAATGCGGTCTCTGATGTTTTTGATCAGTCAAGTTTGCACTGTTTAGATAAGCACGGTGCAACCTATGTACACAGTGCAAACACGGTCTGCCTGGTATGCTATGCTGCTGGCATTGTTACAGTAATGGAGTGGGCAATGGGCATTAGCTGTCAGTTGACTTTGCTGGGGAGGCCAGAGCACTCATGACTCCCTTCAAGCGTTTGATTTGTCAGATGATGTGTTACAGTTAATTCTGTCCCCAAGGGGAAGGTCAAGTGAGGACACAGTCTGAGGTGAGCATTTATTTCTTCCTTTTGAGGATAACCATTTTCCTGTTCTCCTTCAAAAGTGTGACTGGAAGTTCAAGGGTATTTTATCGTTTTTCCGACAGAACATCGAATTTCTAACTTGCACGGACAGAGGGGAGGATTTCTTAAATGATAATTACTGAAATGAATACGGACAGAATCCCATGTCTTCTAGCTAAAAATAAACAGCCATTTTATTTCTGTTTGAAGAGAGACCGCTGGAAAAGCTTCCCGTGGTCTTCAAAGCATCTGAGCGAGAAGTCTAATTTCCAAAGCCGGTATTAATCTGTCTTTGAAACATGATCGCTATGCCATTCCCAAGAAATCATCCCTATATTCTTTGTACCCGGTAATGAATAATTATGAAATTCAAGTGGAAAATTGCTGGCAAGAGGGGATATGTGTGCTAGAAAACAGATCTAACAGCGAGGAATGTCCATAGAAATATAATTAATTTGAGTGTGTTTCTATGGGCATGACGTCCACGGTCCTTTTTGCAACAATCCTTTACAGATGGCTTACCACATCGCCATACGTCAGATTCCGCCTGACAAGCGTTGTGTAGTAGTGATGCCATCTGACGTAAGAAAATGGGCTCATCAAGGATATTATTCTGTCACAATAAAGCCCAGTTAGAAATGACTTGTTCCTCTGCATGTGCTGCTTAATGTAGGCCTAACCAGGTTTCTCTTTCTACTAAAGGGCTCCTGGCCTAGCCTCCATCTATCCACTGTATGTAGGCTGTGTCAATAAACCATCAATATTGCAGTTTCCATATTTAACAGGTCATGTACACTATATATACAAAAATATGTGGACCCCTCTTCAAATTTGGCTATTTCAGCCACACCCACTGCTGACGGATGTATAAAAACTAAATTGAGCACACAGCTATGCAATCTCCGTAGATAAACATTGGCAGGAGATTGACCTTACTGAAGTGCTCTAACTTTCAATGTGGCACCATCATAGGATGCCACCTTTCCAACAAGTCAGTTCATCACATTTCTGTCCTGTTAAAGCTGCCCTGGTCAATTTGGAAGTGCTGTTACTGTCAAGTGGAAACGTCTAGGAGCAACAACAGCTCAGCCGCGAAGTGGTAGGCCACACAAGCTCACAGAACGGGACCGCAGAGTGCTGAAGTGTGTAGCGCGTAAAAGTTGCAACACTCACTACCGAGTTCCAACCTGCATCTGGAAGCAACATCAGCACAAGAACTGTTCGTCGGGAGCTTCATGAAATGGGTTTCCATGGGGGAGCAGCCACACACAAGCCTAAGATCAGCATGCGCAATGCCAAGCGTTGGCTGGAGTGGTGTAAGGCTCACCACCATTGGACATTGGCGCAGTGGAAACGCGTTCTCTGAAGTGATGAATCACGCTTCACCATCTGGCAATCCGATGGACGAATCTGTGTTTGTCGGATGCCAGGAGAACACTACCTGCCCCAATGCATATTGCCAACTGTAAAGTTTGGTGGATGAAGAGTGATCTGTGGCTGTTTTTCTTGTTTCGGGCTAGGCCCCAGTGAGGAGAAATCTTAACGCTACAGCATACAATGACACACTCCATGATTCTGTTCTTCTGACTTTGTGGCAACATTTTGGGGAAGGGCCTTTTTTTCTGTTTCAGCATGACAATGCCCCCATGCACAAAGCGAGGTCCATACAGAAATGGTTTGTTGAGATGGGTGTGGAAGTACTTGACCGGTCTGCACAGAGCCCTGATCTCAACCCCATCGGATAACTGTGGGATTAATTGGAACGCTGACTGCGAGCCAGGCCAAATCCATCAGTGCCCGACCTCACTAATGCTCTTGTGGCTGAATGAAAGCAAGTCCCCACAGCAATGTCCCAACATTTTAGTGGAAAGCCTTCCCAGACGAGTGGAGGCTGTTATAGTAGCAAAGGGGGGACCAACCCATGAGATGTTTGACAAGCAGGTGTCCACATACACTACCAAATGTATGTGAGGTTAGGTAGCCAAAGGCTACATGCATAATTGATGCTTAGCTACACTAAATGTATGTGGGCACCTGCTCGTCGAACATCTCATTCGAAAATCATGAGCATTAATATGGAGCATTGCTGCGGGGACTTGCTTCCAGAGTATGTGAGCGGAGTTGAGTGGTCAAATCCCGTTCATCGCTCATGGATCGGTATGCACTCACAGGAAGAAAAAAAACTGCCACTCCACAATTTCGCTGCCCCTCCACAATTTAACCAACACCCATCTATTTTTGTGGCTACCTGGACCAACCATTTGGTTTTGAAGTATTGAAACCAAACCATATGATTTGAATGAAAAGTATTTGAATAAACATGAAAAGGTGAATGTAAGAAGCGCTCACCATTTTAAATAGGCTCCATGTCATATTAAACAGCATAGAAACACTCTAAATAGGTCAGGAGCCAGACAGTCTAAGAAGGCTATATTATTTCAAGGCTATAGCCTACAAATAAACACATTGTGAGTGTGACACACTAGGCTGGTAGGCAGTCAGGGACATTAGGCCCTCAGCATTTAAACAACATTTCTTTGTATTAAATCATTTTATAGCCTTTAAATTCATTTTTGTCTGTGGCTTCAGGCTCATGCGATGATGTCTGGAGAGCCAGCCAGCAGCAGAGAATATCCTCACCGTTCTTGCAGAGCCACTGGGGATGCTAAACACCCTTTTGGCCAGGCTGGGCAGAGATTTTATATATATATATGAGGTTTTTCTACTCTCTGAACAGGTCTCTTGGGGTCTGTTTTTTATTTCACTGGCCTTTTCGGAACGGGTCTTACTATCCTCGAGTCCATTCGGAACGGGTCTCCTTTAAATATGAATAAGTTATGCATGTCGGGTGGGAAAGCGATGGATCCATTTGGGAATGGGTCAAATGTATTAGACCTGTGAAGACCTCGTGTGGGTTGGTCCCCGGGGTTATCTTTTGCCCGACTAGATTGTTGTTATCAGCCTTCACAGAATGAAGATTATTAAGTATGGCTCATATCAACATGGGCCAGTAGACTTTGACCTATCAAGATAGGATTCTATCTCTGGTCCAGACTGGTGTGCGTTCCTCTAACTACTAAACTAACACCCTGGAACAGAAATTACTACTGATCAATGTCTTTTCCTTCATACGATTTTTGTTTGTCTGGATTTTGTCAATACAATAGAGAAGTTAGACATGCTCCGGAACTTTGACGACTACTAAGTATTTGTTTAAACCTCCTGTTTTGGGCTGGATGTGTCAATGTGTAGTTCATACATGCATCATCTATGAGCAGAATTACTGTCTTACCTCAATTAACCATGAAATCCCTAGTAGAATGCAACTTTTTCTGGAAGCTGTGCTGTACCATTTTCCCCCACGTGGGCCAGCACCCTAGCAATTCGAGTTTAACCAATGAGCTTTAGCCCCACGCCATATGAGTCAGAGAGCGAGAGCAATGACGTGGTGCACATATCTGCACATAATGTGATGTAGTATGCCATTTTTAGGGACCACTTTTGGCTCATGAGTGCTACTTTCATAACTACTGGCTAAAAAGTATACAAAAGTACTGGAGAATCCCTTTAATAAGAATGGCATAGCCTAAGCTTACTATCACAGTGTACCTTTGATGTGGACACTCCCATATGATTTCCAATTGATAAAGCACATTAGCGCTGTCTCCAACAACAAAAAATATTGGTTGAAATTGGTCAAATGTTTAAACGTGTATTTTTCCATATATAGACACATTCTATGTTTGAATAAAATCAACTATATGTAGGCTACTGTGCTTGTCTGCTTGAAGCACAGCGATATAAATAATAATTTAAGACACAAATTACTAAAGAGGAGCCTAACCAGAAGACCAAATCCTGACCCTCCTCCACCTGCTGCTAGCCTTTTGCAGATTCTACCTTTTTTAAGCACCTGAAGTTGCTGGGTAATATGCTACACCAGCGGTCGGCAACCTTTTTCATTTGGCATGCCAAGTTATCGTACCATTTCTAGTGATCTGTGTGCCAGTTATGATTTTCATTTGCACATTTTACAGACTTTGTTTACTTATTGTTTGAGGCAAAGAAAAAATGACTTTGAGAAGCTCCACGGTGATGGTGAGTTAAGACAATCAGAAATAGTATCAGATCCCCAAATGGACACATTTTATAGGCCTACATTTGCGCACAGGCCAGGTGTGTGGCAGGGTCTGCAGACAATCACAGATTACAAAGGGAAAACCAGCCACGTCGCGGACAAGTCATGCTCCCAGACAAGCTAAATACGTTCTCCGTGGCCGACATGAGTAAGACATTTAACCGTGTTAACCATCGCAAGGATGTCTGCTCAGACGGCATCCCTAGCCACGTCCTCAGAGCATGCGCAGACCAGCTGGCTGGAGTGTTTACGGACATATTCAGTCTCTCTCCCTATCCCAGTCTGCTGTCCTCACATGCTTCAAGATGTCCACCATTGTTCCTGTTCCCAAGAAAGCAAAGGTAACTTAACTAAATGACTATCGCACCGTAGCACTCACTTCTGTCATCATGAAGTGCTTTGAGGCTAGTTTAGGATCATGTCACCCGAGACCCATTTCAATTTGCTTACCGCTCCAATATATCCACAAACGGTGTATTCGCCATCGCGCTGCACTGTCCTATCCCATCTGGACGAAGAATACCTACATCAGAATACTGTTCATTGACTATAGCTCAGCCTTCAACACCATAGTACCCTCCAAGCTCATCATTAAGCTTGAGGCCCTGGGTCTGAACCCCGCCCCATGCAACTGGGTCCTGGACTTCCTGACGGGCCGCCCCCAGGTGGCGAAGATAGGAAACATCTCCACTCCGCTGATCCTCAACACTGGGGCTCCACAAGGGTGCGTTCTGAGCCCTCTCCTGTACTCCCTGTTCACCCAAGACTGCGTGGCCATGCACGCCTCCAACTCAATCATCAAGTTTGCAGACGACACAACAGTAGGAGGCCTGATTACCAACAATGAGACAGCCTACAGGGAGGAGGTGGTGGCAGGAAAATAACCTCTCCCTCAACGTCAACAAAACGAAGGAGCTGATCGTGGACTTAAAGAAACAGCAGAGGGAGCACGCCCCTATCCACATCGACGGGACAGTAGTGGAGAAGGTGGAAAGTTTCAAGTTCGCCTGCGTACACATCATTGACAATCTGAAATGGTCCACCAACACAGACCGTGTGGTGAAGGAGGCTGAAGAAATTTGGCTTGGCCCCTAAGACCCTCAAACTTTTACAGATGCACAATTGAGAGCATCCTGTCGGGCTGTATCACCGCCTGGTATGGCAACTGCACCGTCTGCATTACCGGAAGCAAACTACCTGCCCTCCAGGACACCTACAGCACCCTATGTCACAGGAAGGGCCAAAAAAGGTGAAGGACAACAACCACCCAAGCCACTGCCTGTTCACCCCGCTATTATCCAGAAGGCGAGGTCAGTACAGGTGCATCAAAGCTGGGACCGAGAGACTGAAAAACAGCTTCTATCTCAAGGCCATCGGACTGTTAAATAGCCATCACTAGGCGGCTTCCACCCGGTTACGTAACCCTGCACCTTAGAGGCTGCTGCCCTATGTACATAGACATGGAATCACTGGTCTTTAATGTTTACATACCGCTTTACTCATCTCATATGTATTTAGTCAATGTCACTCCGACATTGCTCGTCATAATATTTATATATTTCTTAATTTCCTTTTACTTTTAGATTTGTGAATTGTTAGATACTACTGCGCTGTTGGAGCTAGGAACACGCATTTCGAATACACCCGCAATAACATCTGCTAAATAAGTGTATGTGACCAATAACATGTGATTTGATTTGAGGTAGGCCTAGTCTATATGTAATCAAGTGTGTTTGTCCTTTCTCAAGATTGACAGGAGCGCTCCAAACAAAAGACAATTCATAAATTGACAACTCGCAAATGGAATTTAAGTAAACTTTTTCTTAAGTGTAGCCTAGGTTATGCGTTCTGCAAACATGGCCACTCCTCAATGACAATGGTAAGAGTGTAATAATATATTGAATGCATTCAAATAATTTTCCATAACCAAACAAACATTGTAGATTAGAAATGATGGTAAATATACTACTGGTGTGTCATCCCAGCAGACTGCAAAGTCCACTTCGACAGTGCCAAATATATATTTGCCATTGATCGACAAAAAAACTTGGTCTACCAACAGCCTATTAACTAAACAATCGACCGGTCGACTAAATAGGGTCAGCCCTAGAGCACATTTTACAATTATATTGTAATCATTTAACAAACTCTTATCCAGACAGACTTACAGGAACAATTAGGGTTAAGTGCCTTGCTCAAGGGCACATTTTGATTACTGGCCCAACGCTCTTAAGCGCTAGGCTACCTGCCACACACTGATTACAAAATGTCTTCTATTGCAGGTCTTGAGCAATGCACGTCTTTTCCTGGAGAATCTTCTAAAGTAAGTATGTGCAGCTATAGGCACCCCAAATACCTATTAGTCTAGGCGATGTTAAACTTCTATATCATCATTTGTTGATCACTGAGATCCTAACTGTATCTCCCATCACGACTGCAGATCCATTCATTTTGACCACAGCTTCTGTAGTAAACTTCTCATAACTAACTCATTGTGAACAAAAATATCCATCCATGTGATTTTTTTTTTTGTTGTCTCTTTCCCTCCTCTCTCTGATAGATATGGGATATTGGTGGACCCCATCCAAGTTGTTTCACTGTTCTTAAAAGACCCATATAGCTGGCCTGCACCATGCCTTGTCATTGGTATATAGCTTAAATTCGTTTCCTCTTTGGCATTCTAGCTGTATTATTGTGGTGGTTGTACATCTTCCAAAATCTATTTATTTGAATATCTCATTGTCTGGCTTTTGTTGCTTAGCAACCTGAGTCTATACCTGTTTAAAATACCATCAAGTGTTTTTTCACCAAGTGTGGGAAAATGTACTCATTTTGGAACAACATTGTAGCAATATTATACGGCTGTCTCTTGTTGAGTACCAGAGTCTGTGTTTTAATTTTTTTCTCTCCTGCAGTCTCCAACGTGTTCATAATGGCAGCTTTGTACACGGAGCGGAGGCTATCCGTGGTGAGTGTCGTGCCATAATGTCTGGGACTAATGTGAACGATGCACTGTGAAATCTTACTAATCTCTCTCTGTTGCTCGTGAACACAAACATTTCAGACCTCTGTTAGCTGGAAATGTAGGGGAACAGCATTTCAGACCTCTGTTAGCTGGAAATGGAGGGGGGCAGCATTTCAGACCTCTGTTAGCTGGAAATGGAGGGGGGCAGCATTTTCCTCTAATCAAAACCAATGTGGCTCCTCTAGCTAGTTGACAACAAGGGCTGTTCTTTGTGTCTTTGGAAGGTCACTTGTTTTTTTTGTTTTTTTTATAAGGATTATATTGTATTTCACCCCCATAATATTTCTGAAATAGGTCAGTGAAAGACTGACAGGAAAGGTGGGAGGAGAGGGGAAAGAGTGGGCTGGATTCAAACCCACAGCCTCACTGGTACCCACACTCTCACTGGTACACACACTCTTACTGGTACATGTATTCTGGAGGCAGCCGTTTTAGACCACCCCAGTCACACAGAGATCCCAAACATTTTGAATTGTAATCCTGTGCTCAGGCCACTGTCTTAACAATGGTTTTAATTCCTGTTGCCCTGCAGGGCACCATCTCAGAGACGACTGGAACATTCCTTTACTTGGCCAATCTGACTACCCTCCTCTGTTTCCCATCAGCCACTGTGCTCACGCTGACCTCCATGACCCCAGGTGAGATGGCCTGATCGTGATGCTTACACTGCATGGTCAGATACATAGATATAATGTGTCTAGGCTACAGATATTTCTTAATCAAAAAGACTAAAGGCTTTTCTCAGAGCGGATGTATTTAAGAGACACACATAGTTTTGTAAAGCTTGATAATATCAATAATTTTTTTCTTGTCCAGCTGGTGGAGTCTTTGCCCTGGGTGTGTACACCATCCTCTTCATGAAGCTGTACTCCTATAAAGACGTTAACATGTGGTGCAGAGAGATTAGACATACCAAAGCCCGCAACCTGACCCGCTCCCATTCATGTGAGTACTAATGACCAGTAGTACCACTGTGTCTAATTTTAGTCATTTAGCAGACGCTCTTATCCAGAGCGACTTACAAATAGTGCATTCATCTTAAGATAGCTTGGTGAGACAACACATCATATCATGTATATTTTCCCTTAACAAAGTATCGATCAGCAAAGTCAGTGTTAGTAGGAAAAGACAAGTGACCTTTTTTGGGGTGGGGTGCGTCGGGGGCACCGTGGGAGTTATTTAAGATACTCTTCAAAGAGATAGGTTTTTGGAAGATGGTCAGGGACTCCACAATTGGGGTGCCAGTACAGAGAAGAGCTTTGACTGAGCCAAAAGACCAGAGGTGGCAGAACGGAGTGCTCGGGGTGAGGGTTTAAGCATAGCCTGAAAGTAAGGAGGGGCAGGTCCTCTAGGTGCTCCGTAGGCAAGCACCAGGATCTTGAAGGTAATGCAATCTTTGACTGGAAGCCAAGGGAGTGTCCGGAGGAGAATGGTGACGGGGGGGAAAGTAGGAAGGTTGAACACCAGGCAGGCTGTGGCATTCTAGATAAGTTGCAGGGGTTTGATGGCACAAGCGGGGAGCCCAACCACCAGCGAGTTGTAGTAGTCTAGGCGGGAGATGACAAGGGCCTGGATTAGGACCTGCGCCACTTCCTGTGTGAGGAAAGGTTGTACTCTATGGATGTTGTAGAGCATGGACCTGCAGGAGCTAGTCACTGCTTTGATGTTTGCAGAGAAATCACCGGGTGTTGTCCAGGGTCACACCAAGGTTCTTTGCACTCCGGGAGGGGGACGCTGTGGAGTTGTCAACCATGATGGAGAGGTCTTGGAGCGGGCAGGTCTTCCCGGGAGGAAGAGCAGCTCTGTTTTGTTGAGCTTGAAGTGGTGGGCCGACATCCAAGCTGAGATGTCTGCCAGGCACGCAGAGATGTGTTGCCACCTGGGCGTCAGATGGGGGGAAGGAGAAGAGTAGTTAAGTGTCATCCGTATAGCAATGATAGGAGAGACCATGTGAGGATATGACCGAGCCGAGTGACTTGGTGTAAGGAGAAAAGAGGAGAACACTTGGGACACCAGTAGTGAGAGCATGTGGTGCAGACACAGATCCCCTTCACGCTACTGGTAGAGCGACCTGCCAGGTAGGATGCAACCCAGGAGTGTGCAGAGCATGAGATGCCCAGCCCTGAGAGGGTGGAAAGGAGGATCTGATGGTTCAAGGTGTGGAAGGCAGCGGATAGATCTAGGAGGATGAGAACAGAGGAGAGAGAGTCAGCTTTGGCAGTGCAGAGAGGCTCTGTGATACAGAAGAGAACGGTCTCCGTTGAGTGAACCGCCTTGAAGCATGACTGGTTAGGGTCAAGAAGATCACTCTGAGGGAGATAATGAGAGAGTTGGTCAGAGACGCTCATGTGTTTTTGAAAAAATAAATTAGGGATACCGCTCTGTAGTTTGACGTGAAAGGGGTCAAGTGTTGGTTCCTTGAGAAGGAAAGGGACTCTGGCCATATTGAAGTCAGAGGGGATGCAGCCAGTGGTCAAGGATGACTTGATAAGGGAAGTGCGCAATGGGAGGAGGGGAATGGGGTCAAGTGTGGTAGTTCTGTGGGATCAGTGGGCTCAGTAGGCTTAGTGAATGAGTAGCGGATTTCGTCCGCGGAGGCAGGTGGAGGATGGAGAAGTTTCCCAGGGTTGGAGACAGAATATTTCAATTTAGAATGATAGTGGCTTTAGCAGCGGATACTGAGGAAGAGAAGGTAGAGAGAATGTGTGTGGTGGAAGGATGATGGGTACTCTGGTAGTTTTCCTCCATTTCCGCTCAGCTGTCCGCAGCCCTGTTCTGTTAGCACGCAGTGAAGGACTCGGCAATGGAGCGGGAAGGTTGAGACGGCCGGGAGGAAAGGGGACAGTGAGAGTCATAGGATGCGGAAAGGGAGGAGAGTAGGGTGGAAGAGTCAGGAAGGACGAGGATTTAGCAGAAGGGAGAGAGGATAGAAGAGGTGGAAGAGAGAGAGTGAAGATTGCAGCGACACATGACCATCTGGGTAGGGGCTGAGTAGGTAGGGTTGATGGCGAGACATTAAGATGAGGTCAAGCATATTTCCTGCCTTGTGATTGGGGAAAGGGTGAGGTCAAAAGAGGAAAGGAGTCGGTAGGTTAAAGTTGCCCAGTACGATTAGTGGTGAGCCATCGTTGGGAAATTAGCTGATCAAGGTGTCAATGTCATTGTGGGCACCTGGTGGGCGATCGATGACAATAATGTTAAGCTTGAGAGGAGAAGTGACCGTGACTGCTATTTATTTAAGAGAAATGAATAGCCCTGTGCCATTTAAGAGAAATTAATAGCCCTGTGCCACCACTGCGACGACCAGATGCTCTCGGACTATGAGAGAACACATAGTCAGATGACGAGAGAGCAGCTGGAGTAGCAGTGTTCTCTGGGGAAATCCATATCTCCGTCAGGGCCAAAACGTGAAGGCAATATAGGCTGAGATGAACTCAGCATACAGGTTTACCTTCATACTACCTACCTTACTTGCTGTGTGTGTGTGTGTGTGTGTGTGTGTGTGTGTGTGTGCGTAATTAGGGACAAATTCATTTAAGTAAAAGCACAAATAGCCAAAGATGTTATAGAGGTGCTTCGAATTCTACGGCTGCCATCTTTCTACAGTACACCCTCCAGAGGATAACACTCTACCTGGTGACATTATTGGTATTTGTGATCTTTACTCCAGTGCTGCTCGTGTAATTATGTCAACTGAATAGCATCGCCAAATTAGAATGTTGACATACTCACTCTCACACTCACACACAGCTCTGGGTCTTCTCTCAATTTGCGCCCTCTCGATAACACGGATGCTGGCTGAGATCTGATTGGCTATCCCAGGATAATTACACTGACCTCTCCAAAATGCGTGTGATGTGAGGAGAAATAGACGGGTATTTAATTAGCTGTATGACTCATTGCTGTATGAGTAACTTCTGTGACCTGTTTCTTTGGCTGGGCTGTTGTTTACTGCGAAAAGCTTTCAACGTTTGTTTAAATATGTATATTTTGCCCCCTGAATAAATACGAACACACACAGATGATTAGATGCACCCTCAGGTATGCAGCAATGTCACACTTTCTGAAAAGTTACTGTTCTGCCATCGCCATCTATTGGTTGAATAGAAGTACTGCTGTCAGAAATAATATTTTTTTTTCATCCACACTTTCTATGCCCTCATAGGTCCATCTGTGGCCCAGTCAAATGGATCAGCTGTACATGCTCATGTGTCCTACCCTGGGAATCTCACATACAGAGGTTAGAACAGAAAGAGATGCAGAACATAATGACTAGTAGCTAGTTGCAATGTACAGTTGAATTTTTTTTAAATCCATAAATCCAAATAAACTATTTTTACGTACAAAATTCTTATTTGAAAAGACAATGTGTAAGATGAATTAATGTATTGTGTGTTTCACTGTCCTCCCTCCACAGATATCTATTACTTTGTGTTTGCCCCAACACTCTGCTATGAGCTGAACTTCCCCCGGTCACCACGGATACGCAAGAGCTTCCTGTTGAGGAGACTCTTTGAGATGGTGAGGTCAAAGATCATATCAGGAAAACAGAGCTGTGCTATTTACATGCACCCTAAATAATACACACTGCGATCATGAAAACATATTTTAAAGGTCCAATTCGCAGTTAAAGCATTTTTCCCCACAACTATTTCAGTAAAAAGCTGAGGCATGGGACTGGAGATATGTAATCACTCTCAAATTCATAGATGGAGCTATGGATGCAAGAACGGACCATCCATGTTATTTTTTTGACCATGTTTTGAGGCTATGCAGTGTTTGTTTGCATTCACTTTGTTTACAAACATTGGACTAAAACAAACTAATCTCATGAGTCATTTATTAAGTTACATCTGTCAAGAATAATGGGTGCATATCATAAATTCAAAAAATGTATGTAGCAACTGCTGATTGCCCCTTAATACATTTTAAAGATGTGGTGTCATCTAAAATCTTTTCCAGCTTTTCTTCATACAGTTACTGATTGGATTGGTACAACAGGTATGTTCATTATGTGTTATCCATACTGACATTATCTTTGTTGCGATTTGGTGTATTTTCACTCATCAAACCAGATTTAAGTGATTTTGATTTAAAGGGTCACTTATGTTAACCATGCACTAATCTAGATGTTTTGTTTTTTCAGTGGATAGTGCCGACGATTCAGAATTCCATGAAACCATTCCAGGTAAATATTAACATCTGTCTGTTGGACTTCTGTCTATTCAACTGCTCCATTCCTTTGTGCTTAGGGGTGACTTAGTTTCATGTACCCTCTATGGCAGGATATGGACTTTTCCAGAATGATGGAGCGCATGTTAAAACTGGCTGTGAGTACAAATACAGACCACATAACTTAAACCCATTTCTCTGTTAGGGCTGTCCCTGCCCCCCCAAAAAATCTGAAATTGACAGAAAGTTGATTTTTTTTTTTTTTTTTTTTTTTTTTTCTCTCATAAATAGACTGTTTTAATAAAATCAACTACACTGAACAAAAATGTAAAGTGTTGGTCCCATGTTTCATGAGCTGAAATTTTAAAAAAATCCCAGAAATGTTCTACACGCACCAAAAGCGTATTTCTCTCAAATTTTGTGCACAAATTTGTTAACACCCTTGTTAGTGAGCATTTCTCCTTTGCCAAGATATTCCATCCACCTGACAGGTGTGGCATATCAAGAAGCTGATTAAACAGCATGATCACAGGTGCACCTTGTGCTGGGAACAATAAAAGGTAACTTTAACATGTGCAGTTGTCACACAATGCCACAGATGTCTCAAGTTTTGAGGGAGTGTGCAATTGGCATGCTGACTGGAGGAATGTCCACCAGAGAATTTCTGAGGAGTATTTCTGTCTGTAATAAAGCCCTTTTGTGGGGGAAAACTCATTCTGATTGGGTGGGCCTATGCCTTCCAAGGCCCACTCATGGCTGCACCCCTGCCCAGTCATGTGAAATACATAGATTAGGGCCTAATTCATTTATTTCAATTGACAAATTTCCTAATATAAACTAACTCAGTAAAGTCTTTGAAAATGTTGCATGTTGTGTTTATATTTTTGTTCAGTATATATGTACTGAGTTTTACTGATGCTTTAAGGACACTATTTGATGAAGTAAGATACACACATGTGTTATTTCATAGTTTGTGTCTTATTTTATCAAACATATTTCATCAAATATATAAATATATTTAACACATACATACAGTACCAGTCAAAAGTGTGGACACACCTACTCATTCAAGGGTTTTTATTTTTACTATTTTCTACATAAAAGTGAAGACATCAAAACTATGAAATAACACATATGGAATCATGTAGTAACCAAGAGTGTGCAAAGCTGTCAAAGGAAAAGGGTGGCTACTCTGAAGAATCTCAAATAAAATATTTGATTACTACATGATTCCATGTGTTATTTCATAGCTTTGATTTCTTCACTATTATTCTACAATGTAGAAAATAGTAAAAATAAAGAAAAACCCTTGAATGAGTAGGTGTCTAAACTTTTGACTGGTACTGTATGTACATAATCCTTAATGTCCAGACTGTCTAATGGCACAAGGCTTCCTCTCCTCTCCCCTCTACCCCAACAGGTTCCCAATCATTTAATCTGGCTCATCTTTTTCTATTGGTTTTTCCACTCTTCCATGAACTTCGTAGCTGAGCTGATGCAGTTTGGAGACAGGGAGTTTTACCGGGACTGGTGGTAAGTGGATGTTGATTTCCAGTTAGCCTTGTCTTTGTTTTTAGTTTGTTATTCGTGCAGTGATACCATGTGAATTGCACCATCTGTTTGGGTTACATGTAGTGATAGATGTCATGCTAAAATAGCTTAGTCAACACATATTTGTTTTACTTCAAGAGCGAGGCTGCCCTGCACATCCTTTCCCTTCATGTCATATACAGTTGCAACTGTCTTTCTGAGCCAGTCACATGTTGTTTTGTAGGAACTCTGAGACGGTCACTTACTTCTGGTCTAACTGGAACATTCCTGTGCACAAGTGGTGCCTCCGGTGAGTAGGAGTGGAAGAAATAACATTGATTGGAACAATACCACCACCTACAGCACTGACTTTATGGCTGTGTGTGTTCACTAAGTGCCGTAACCTTCTGTGACATTATAACGGATGGTTTTAAGATCTACTGTAAAGTACACTCTTGGTTACTGTCTATAGTTCCAAACTAATAAATCATTTATTTTCATCATCCGTTCTCCACAGCCACTTTTACAAGCCCATCATGAGGAGGGGAGCGAATAAGTGGGTCGCCCAGACGGCCGTCTTCCTGGTCTCCGCCTTCTTTCACGAGGTTCGTGTGGGTGGCTGCCATCGAACACTGACTCATGGGTTCACACTTGACTTACCTGATTTTACATGTCAGTGTTAAAGGCTGCACTGTGCAATAATCCTCCTCCCTCTCTTTCAGTACTTGGTGAGCGTTCCTCTGAAAATGTTCAGACTGTGGGCGTTTATGGGCATGATGTCTCAGGTCAGACAACCTTTTCATTATCAAACAGTGGATTTGGGTGACATGGTCCTCTGTTAATGGTTACACACACAGGTTTTTAAAGTATCTGGCTTTAGAGTTCAGTGTTAAAGGACGGTTTCCCCCTAAAACTGACCTTTTCAGATTCCACTCGCCTGGTTTGTCGGCCGCTTCCTGAGAGGTAACCATGGCAACGCCGCAGTCTGGATCTCGCTCATCATTGGCCAGCCCGTCGCCGTGCTGATGTATGTCCACGACTACTACGTAATACATTACATGTCACAATCATGAACAGTTGGTCGCAAGCAGAGGAGCAATACATTATACTAAAGGACAAATTGAATGTCAAATGTTTACTTTGAAAGGGAAATCTAAATGAATCTTGACTGAATAGTAAGAATGTTACACTAAGTAAATAGTTTGGCCTCCAGAAACCATTTCTCTAATGCACTTATACATCAGAGAGACTTGGATCCCGTCCTATCATTGCTGTGAAACACTGCCCTGACAACTAGAGAACATTTGTAGGCCTTTTCTCTGTTTCTTACTTAGTCTACAACTATGATCAATGCAGACATTCCTATAGATAAACCGTACTATCGGTGTGCTGCTTTTTCTCATGCGTTTGACACGTCTTTTTTGCCTTTTGATTAAATGATCCGAGTATTTTTATTTGAAGTTGTGTGAACTCATGTGGCTGCAGTAATAACCAGTCACATGTATTGTGCATAAGTCAAGCCAAATCTGTTATTACACTTGTGAAACTGTAATGTGTTTGCACTACAATGCATGCTGTTTGCTAATAAATAGACACTTTTTTTTTATGCTATAATCTTTGTAAATTATATAAATGGAACTGGTGGAGTTGCACATGCAGCTAAGAAAAATATGGAAATGTCTGTTCTACTCCATTACAACCAACTAATTGCAGCATTACCACAAATGGAAGAGGCAAGTAGAAGGGGGAGAAAGTAAGGAACTTGTCTGTCGGCGCTGCATTAAAGACAAATTGGTTAAAGAAAATAGTGGTAAACAAAGTATACCAGTTTCATTTTAAGGACCAAGAGAAATTTACAGCTGTGCCATATATTGCAAAATAGCTAGGAAGAGATTTAATGTACTGATTCCATGGCACATGGTTTATGAACTGATACTTAACTTTGTTTTTCAATTAAAATGATTATACAAAATTCTTGCAACCAATAGAATGTTATATAGGGGATACAACCATCCCAGCTGTGCATATTTTGCTGCGAAGAGACAATCATTTGTTTTGGTACTGTCTATGTAGCTTGTTTTTGGTCGCAGGTTCAGGAATGGCTGAAATTGCAACATTTACCTGGAGTTAACTCTGCAAATAGCACTGCTGGGTGATTTAAAGTCAGTCAAATTGATCAATAATAACACTTAGCAAAAAATGTATTTCATTTACAATCTGTAGAACCTGAATAGAAAGGTTCAGAACTTTGAAACAGCACAGTTAAAATAAACTGGATGGTGAGATAGCTGGGAGGGGGGGACTAAACAAACGAGTGTAGAAGCCTAAACATTGTTGTCCATTAGTTTCCTCCAATAAGGGGCGGTAGAGTTAGGGGGGAAATAAATAGATGGATGATGCAGACAATTACTGACAGAAACCACAATCTGCAATAAAGCTTATATACCCCGCCCCCCAAAAAATGTATGAGTGCTCTTAAGCTCAATGTATTGTAAAATAAGATGTTTTATATGCCAATATTGCCATCCTATTAAAAAGATGCTGGTGATCCAAACAGTAATAACCATATTGTGTTGTACCAAACATACAGTATGCATTTATCCCTTTACTCCATTCCAGACCTTCTGCACTTCAGTGATCCTGTGTTTTGTCACTAGTATACTGGAACTGTGGTCTAGTTAGCCCTCAACCCTTCATGTTCAGTAGGACAGTCTATACATGCCTTTTTTCTTCAGCAAATTGCCAACTCATTCATGCCCGTGTGCCTGACATCTCTACATGAGCCACATAAACCAAATTCAGCCTGTATTCTCACTTCAGAGAAACTAAAGTGCTTAGTTTCTATTGTCATGTATTGTAGAAAATAAGTATTAGTCGAGTTCGGTTTTAATTCTTTCTTTACACTTTTCATTCAGGAAGTTTGCTCATTCACAATATCAAGATTAGTGTATGGGCAGGTGAGGTATTTTCAAAATGTGATGTTTGTTTATACTGTAGTAACTCAAAGATCTATTTTAAGCCCCCAATCTAGTGGGTGATATGTTAGTAGAACCTTGAATACCAGTGTGAAGTCAGATAGGATTGCATATGTAGGTGAGAGGGTAGATTGTTTTCTATGAAATAAAATCCTGCCTGTGGAACTGTAACCTGACTACTTGATTTCTTGTACATAATGTAATAACTATGTCCAGTGTTGTCAATTACATTTGTGTTGCACAATAATTATGAGGGTTCCACTTGGAATTGCTGATTTTTATGCTAAACAATGTTTATTGTGCAGAGAAACAAGAATTTAGGAAACAATCACATGGTTCCAAAATGAAAAAACATTACAACAAATTCATCAGACAATCTGCAGATAAAATTCACATCTGGTATGGGGCGGAGAATCGATTCAGCTGCCCTACTGCTATAAAAAAATACAGAAGATAAACATGTCAATTAGTTACACAAGAACTGCAATCCATATTGTACTTTTCTTCAACAGATCATTCTTTGAGATGCATATGGACCCTGGTCAAAATTTGTGCACTATAAAGGGAATTTGGTGCTATTTGGGGTGCAGACTATGGGCTGTAGTCAATATTCCCTCCCCGCGCAACATACTGAAACAAAATTAACTATGTGCACGACTCAGATTTAGTTTTAGGCGGAGCACATCATCGGAGGATTCTATTGCATTGACAGGCACGAGCAGTCGCGAATAGATGTGCTTGTTTTGAGATCAAAGCAAGATATTTTTCCCAGTTATAGCTAGTCAGCTATGGGGGCGTGATGGCTTCCAAAAAAAAAAAAAATGTGTACAATTCTAACCATCTTTGAAAAGCGAGTCAGGTAAAAGCTTTATGTCTTGAAGGGGCAGTGCTGTATTTTTAGACGGGCATAAATAAGATATGTAGCCAATAAGCATCACACTGCTACTGTAGGCTGTATCATATAACTATTATTCACTATTTCAATAGTTAGTTCCATGTTAAAATGTTATGGGATGCATTGCTTTTGATGTTAGGCCACTCTGGTAGGCCTACATTATGATCAAATAGCCACAGTAGCAAACTAGCTTAAGCAGGCCTCAGTGTTAAACGCACGCCAGAGGTGGCACAGAATTTTTGCTAAAGTTGGTGCTCAGCAGACCTAAAATTAGCTCAGTGCCAGAATTTATTTTAGGAAACATTGGCTGTAGGCCTCCATTATGACAAAATGTAAAAATTTGTCTTGAAATAGACATTATTTGTGCTCACCTTTGCTTTGTTCTGTACGGGTAAATACAGTTTGAACTCTGCAGGGAGCTCATCTTCTGAGTACAGTCGGTCAGAGAAGTACACTCTCCGGATGCGGCAGTTTGCATGGATCTGGAACAAAAAATATATATTTTATTATTTCACATTTATTTAACCTGTTAGGCTAGTTGAGAACAAGTTCGCATTTACAACTGCGACCTGGCCAAGACAAAGCAAAGCAGTGTGACACAAACAACAACACAGAGTTACACATGGAATAAACAAGCGTACAGTCAATAACACAATAGAAAGATCTATATACAGTGTGTGCAAATGTAGTAAGATTAGGGAGGTAAGGCAATAAATAGCCCTTAGTAGCAAAATAATTACAATTTAGCATTAACACTGGAGTGATAGATGTGCAGATGATGATGTGCAAGTAGAAATACTGGTGTGCAAAAGAGCAGAAAAGTAAATAAAAATAATATGGGGATGAGGTAGGTAGATTGGATGGGCTATTTACAGATGGGCTCTGTACAGCGATCGGTAAACTAATGTTTAAAGATAGTGAGGGAAATATAAGTCTCCAGCTTCAGCGATTTTTGCAATTTGTTCCAATCATTGGCAGCAGAGAACTGGAAGGAAAGGCGGCCAATCGAGGTGTTGGCTTTGGGGACGACCAGTGAGATATACCTGCTGGAGTGCGTGCCTTGGGTGGGTGTTGTTATCGTGACCAGTGAGCTGAGATAAGGCGGCGCTTTACCTAGCATAGACTTATAGATGACCTGGAGCCAGTGGGTCTGGCGACGAATATGTAGCGAGGGCCAGCCGACGAGAGCATACAGGTCGCAGTGGTGGGTGGTATAAGGGGCTTTGGTGAACAAACAGATGGCACTGTGATAGACTGCATCCAATTTGCTGAGTAGAGTATTGGAAGCTATTTTCTAAATGACATCGCCAAAGTCGAGGATCGGTAGGATAGTCAGTTTTACGAGGGTATGTTTGGCGGCGTGAGTGAAGGAGGCTTTGTTGCGAAATAGGAAGCCGATTCTAGATTTCATTTTGGATTGGAGATGTTTAATATAAGTCTGGAAGGAGAGTTTACAGTCTAACCAGACACCTAGGTATTTGTAGTTGTCCACATATTCTAAGTCAGAACCGTCCAGAGTACTGATGCTAGTCGGGCGGGCGGGTGCGGGCAGCGAACGGTTGAAAAGCATGCATTTGGTTTTACTAGCATTTAAGAGCAGTTGGAGGCCATGGAAGGAGTGTTGTATGGCATTGAAGCTCGTTTGGAGGTTAGTTAACACAGTGTCCAAAGAAGGGCCAGATGTATATAGAATGGTATCGTCTGCGTAGAGGTGGATCATGGAATCACTCGCAGCAAGAGCGACATCGTTGATATATACAGAGAAAAGAGTCGGCCCGAAAATTTAACCCTGTGGCACCCCCATAGAGACTGACACACTGAACTCCATCTGAGAAGTAGTCGGTGAACCAGGCGAAGCAGGCATTTGAGAAACCAAGGCTGTTGAGTCTGCTGATAAAGATACGGTGATTGACAGAGTCGAAAGCCTTGGCCAGGTCGATGAAGACGGCTGCACAGTACTGTCTTTTATCGATGGCGGTTATGATATCGTTTAGTACCTTGAGCATGGCTGAGGTGCACCCGTGACCAGCTCGGAAACCGTATTGCACAGCGGAGAAGGTACGGTGGGATTCAAAATGGTCAGTGATCTGTTTATTAACTTGGCTTTCGAAGACTTTAGAAAGGCAGGGCAGGATGGATATAGGTCTTTTACAGTTTGGGTCTAGAGTGTCACCCCCTTTAAAGAGGGGGATGACCGCGGCAGCTTTCCAATCTTTAGGGATCTCGGACGATACGAAAGAGAGGTTGAACAGACTGGTAATAGGGGTTGCAACAATGGCGGCGGATAATTTTAGAAAGAGGGTCCAGATTGTCTAGCCCAGCTGATTTGTACAGGTCCAGGCTATGCAGCTCTTCCAGAACACCTGCTATCTGGATTTGGGTGATAGAGAAGCTGGGGAGGCTTGGGCAAGTAGCTGCAGGGTGTGCGGAGCTGTTGGCAGGGGTTGGGGTAGCCAGGAGGAAAGCATGGCCAGCCATAGAGGAATGCTTATTGAAATTCTCGATTACCGTGGATTTATCGGTGGTGACAGTGTTACCTAGCCTCAGTGCAGTGGGCAGCTGGGAGGAGGTGCTCTTATTCTCCATGGACTTTACAGTGTCCCAAAACTTTTTGGAGTTAGAGCTACAGAATGCAAATTTCTGTTTGAAAAAGCTAGCCTTTGCTTAGCTGACTGACTGCGTGTATATACTGCGTGTAAAATACAGGCAAGGTAATACAATGTGCCATTTAACCTTATTCCAAACATAGCCTAACTGATCATTCAAAGTTTGACATAAGAGATATCCTGGTCCCAGGTCTGCCTGTACTATCTTGCCAACCCCTATGGTCACCAAACTTGGCATGCCAATGACCACAGGAGTTGGCAAGGCAGCACAAACAGACCTGGGACCAGGCTAGGTAAGAGATCTGTATAGTGTATCTTGGACCATGACTCTGGTCCATGAGCCTTTCTGACTGACCTGCACACGGAGTGTCTCGGTGTAGTTGGTGCCGTAGGCCCGCCGTGTGAAGTCGGACAGGTTGAACTGGATCTGGTTCCAGCCGTCGTCCAGCCTCATGGGCATTGTACAGATGAAGGGTTTTACCCGCGTGGTGCTCTGGTAGTTACTGGCTCGGAACCGCCGCCTCACATTCTTGTCATCCAACACCTGCGATTGGAAAGGGAGAGCTAAGCTCAGTCAAACTGATCACTTGTACCCTTTTCACACCACTGAGCCAAACCGAAGCGAGCTGTACTGGACTGGCCTGGTTACGCATCCACCATAGTAGCTGGAACCGCACTGTAAAGAAGAATATGAATAGAGAATATGAATAGAATAGCCTTTAAACGAGCCAGTGCAGTACGGGTCAGCCCTAGTGTCAATCAGGCAATGTTGTAGAAGCAATTGCTTTACATGTTTTACAATAGCGTACAGCTTTCTTTGTATACATATGCAATGGATCTGATTGTTGACTTGGATGATAACCTACCTGGACTTCAAAGGTGAAATACTTCTTCAAGTTCTTGATGATCATAACCAAGAAAGGTAGTTTGATGCCAAGTGTCTTCTTTGGGTCTGCCGGACATGTGATGTAGGTTGTGCTGTTGAATTTGAGGACAAATGGTTAGATGTGGTTGCCTGAGTAAGAGAAAACAGGCTAGTGAACATGGAACAAGCTTACCTGACATTTGTTCCCTCCACTTCAAGCACCAGCGACTGGATGTCATTGTCTGTAATCCGTTTTATGTGGCCGTTCCTGACCTATAGCACAAGCAACATTTTGAAATGGGTAAGCTAGCGTGTACTATTACTTTTAAGAAATGTGTTTTATTGAATGTGAACTCAGGAAGATTAGGCAAACTCTGATTAACTAATGGGTATCTAACCTTGCTAATAAACTGACGTTAGCTAGCTAACTAAAGGCCTGATTATGACAGTGGTATGAGGAGTACAATGACAACACAGTAGCCTTCAAATCTGAGTTAAAACCAAGCTTACAGCATGATATGCACTAATGCTAGCTAGACACTGGACAGTTTATGAGGACCACAAATCAGCTAGCTACTAACTTTAGTAACGTTAGTTAACTTCTAGATTTATACTGCATTGTCATGCGCAAACTGGTTATCTAGCTAGTTATATGGCTAAAGTTAGCTACTTGCTCTCTGGAGCTCACCACCATACCAATCCCTGCAATAAAGCTTTAGCTAACGTTACCTACTGTGGCTAGCCAATGTTAACTAGCCTTGTCAAATTAGCAAGCAAATTCATGCGTACCCTTGTGTAAATCGTTGCTTACCTTTTTATCCCATATCTGAAGAGGTTTGCTCCCAATGCTATACAATATAGATAGGAATCCACTTTGAAATGTGTTTTTAAACATGTTCTGTGCGTTTATAACGCCGTCTCATGTGCATGTGTTGTTACTTGTTGCTAACGTTACTTTAGTTTAGCTAATTGATTTAGCTTACGCTTCAACTCCAAGTTCCGTGTGTTCAACTCCAAGTTCCGTGTGGCACAAAATAATGGCGATTCCTTCTGCCTCGCAAAACGCCCAAAAAGATACGCGTCTTCTATGAAAAGTACCTTAAGAAAACCCGAAATGTTACTAAATTATTGCCGTCCGGCACCACTATCTGTACCAGCAATATAAACCATGCACTTGCTCGCTTTTTCCCCTTTTGTATTGTTGAGTTGCTATAAAATGTAAGGCGGCCCACTTATCACAGCGGACTTCATTGTTGACTCATATCAGCTACCATGGTAACACAAAGCTTGAGCGGGGCCAGAGACGCGTTTGAGGAGATGGGAAACTCCATAGAGCAAGCATGTAGTTAGGTTGGGCCTTATATACCCCTTTCTGTGTTTGCAAAGATTGCCGCATGAGGGCGATCCTCGCAAAGCCTCTATTTACATGTTGTTTATGAGTGCATTTCACACTAATTTTGGATTATACTTGTATTTTCAGGCTTGTATGAATGTCCTGCTTAATATAATTTATGTGTCATGGCAAATCAACTGCATTATACTTCAAAAACTTTTCAACCAGTACAATAGTTCTTTGGCTAGCTTTTGCTACAGCCTATGTCAATGAGCTTTAGCATTCTATGACAACAATTCCTGCATCCAAAATAGTTATTTAACAAAGATAACAACTAAATATAATCTTAGTGGCTGTTCAAACAATATTCAAACATCATTGTGAAGCGTATGAGAACCCCAAAAAATATATTTAGTTTAGAATTCATAAAAACGTAAATCTAGGCTATGTAGAATGGGCGCAGATGGCGATGGCTTTATCTCTGCAGCCAAGAGTCGCGCGCATCTGTACCTTAAGTCTTTGCGCGTGGCTGTAAACTCTGTCCTCGTGGCAGGTGTAATTCCGAAAGTAGCATTCTGATTGTATAATTTGTGCTTCAAGTTTACCAGTCTTTGTAGAAGGTAGAATAAGATGCATATCCACCGCCACTATCCGCACCACTAGTTAAACTTTTCTAACCCTGCCCGTGCGCTCTTGTTACCTTGAATTCTGTCGGTTAGCCAAATCACGAGCTCTGTTGGCTAAACATGATGATTATGGAGCTCTGATAGGGCTCTATCTCCTCCTCATCTTGTTTTGTGTTATTAGAACAATTTTAACCTTTATCTGGGATTGGAATAAATAATTAGTTTTATTTTATGGCTAATCAAAAACACAACAAACTCTTTGTATGGAGGAACCTAATGTCACGCCCTGGCCTTAGTATTCTTTGTTTCCTTTATTATTTTAGTTAGGTCAGGGTGTGACATGGGGAAGGTATGTGTTTTTGTATTGTCTAGGGTGGTTGTATGGTTTAGGGGGTTAAGTAGAGTAGATGGGTTTGTGTTTAGTGTAAGTGTCTAGCTGTGTCTATGGTTGCCTGAATGGTTCTCAATCAGAGACAGATGTCATTAATTGTCTCTGATTGGGAGCCATATTTAAGACAGCCATAGGCACTAGGTTTATGTGGGTAATTGTCTATGTTGTACGTTTGTAGCTTGTGTGTGCACTTACGTCTTTAGCTTCACGATCTTTTGTTTCAGTTTGTTAAAGTGTTCGTTACGTGTTTTTCCCTCTTTCAAAATAAAGAAGATGTATTTTTCACATGCTGCGCCTTGGTCCACTCTCTCTCAGCAAGACGATCGTGACACCTAATGGTGTGCAATCGCTCCTCTCCACGTATAAGTTTGGATTTAAGCCTGTAGCTATTTATTTGTTTTCAGTGTATCCACATAAATTATTTATCTTTGGTAGATGTATTCTGCTATTGGAATGCAATAAATTCTATCATTCTCATTTTGCATGTAGGCCTAGTGCTCAGCCAGCAGCGCTGGGCCAAAATAAATATCATATTTCCTTTTAGGACTGCAGGATGGCTTTTATGCAACTTACTTCCGTTCATTTTCCCTTTTAGAAATACGTATCTTGGTATAATATCTTTGGCAATGTGGCCCCAGAAAGTTGATTGTCCAATAATTGGAAATTTGACATAATTTATTTACCCATCTAGACATTTTGGTTAGGTACAAAATGGCACCCTATTCCCTATATAGTGCACTACCCAGGAAATAAGTAGTAGCAGTGCAGTATATAGGGAATAAGTAGTAGTAGTAGTGCAGTATATAGGGAATAAGTAGTAGTAGTAGTGCAGTATATATGGAATAAGTAGTAGTAGTGCAGTATATAGGGAATAAGCAGTAGTAGTGCAGTATATAGGGAATAAGTAGTAGTAGTAGTAATAGCAGTGCAGTATATAGGGAATAAGCAGTGGTAGTGGTGCATTATATAGGGAATAAGTAGTAGTAGTAGTGCAGTATATATGGAATAAGTAGTAGTAGTGCAGTATATAGGGAATAAGTAGTAATAACAGTGCAGTATATAGGGAATAAGCAGTGGTAGTAGTGCAGTATATATGGAATAAGTAGTAGTAGTGCAGTATATAGGGAATAAGTAGTAATAACAGTGCAGTATATAGGGAATAAGCAGTGGTAGTAGTGCAGTATATATGGAATAAGTAGTAGTAGTGCAGTATATAGGGAATGTGTAGTAGTAGTGCAGTATATAGGGAATAAGTAGTAATAGCAGTGCAGTATATAGGGAATAAGCAGTGGTAGTAGTGCAGTATATAGGGAATAAGTAGTAGTAGTATTGCAGTATACAGGGAATAAGTAGCTCGCCTACTAATCTCACTGCAACCCCCCTCCAGGTCTCTGACTATACGTTATTGAGAAAAAAATGTAGTTTCTATGCCTGTGATATGTGGTTGTCCCACCTTGCTATCTTAAGATGAATGCACTAACTAAGTCGCTCTGGATAAGAGCATCTGCTAAATGACTCAAATGTAAACGTCAAGATGTTGAGTTTTAGATAAATAAATAACGAATCAAGCGGATAAATGTTATAGTCAGACGTATCTCGGACATGGACTTTATTGGCTACATCACAAAACCCATTCCTGACCTAACCGTATCCCCCGTCCGGCCCTTTTCTTTTCGGTATACCAGCCCAAGTACCAGATGAATCTCCACATTGCTGCCTCCCGAGCCACTGCATCTCTCAGTACCATCCACACACTGCTTAAATTCTCCAGCAAAGAGGCCCGGCTCATACCAAACAAGGTAGGATATCTGCCACATGATACCGCAGCAGGACGCACTCTTCTTCTCCCTCTCATCCATCACTTCTCACTTCATCTCATCTGTCAATCAAATGTATTGCTGTGTGGTCTCGAATGACTGGAATAACCGACTGTGCTGTATATGCAATGCACAGGCTATGTAACCATCAATCAATCAATCAAATGTATTTAGTTTGGTTGAGGAGGAAAAATGGTCTGGGGCTGTTTTTCATGGTTCGGGCTAGGGCCCTTAGGTCTAGTGAAGGGAAATCTTAACACTACAGCATACAATGACGTTCTAGACGATTCTGTGCTTCCAACATTGTGGCAACAGTTTGGGGAAGGCCCTTTCCTGTTTCAGCATGACATTGCCCCTGTGCACAAAGCGAGGTCTATACAGAAATGGCTTGTCGAGATCAGTATGGAAGAACTTCACTGGCCTGCAGAGCCCTGACCTCAACCCCATCCCCGCAGCAATGTTCCAACATCTAGTGGAAAGCCTTTCCAGAAGAGTGGAGGCTGTTATAGCAGCAAAAGGAGGGTCCAACTCCATATTAATGCCCATGATTTTGGAATTAGACATCCACATGCATTACGTGACCAAAAGTAACATTGCATTTTGGACATGGAGATATGCCAGCAGCATATCTGTTGGCTTGCTTCTGAAGCTAAGCAGGGTTGGTCCTGGTCAGTCCCTGGATGGGAGACCAGATGCTGCTGGAAGTGGTGTTGGAGGGCCAGTAGAGGCACTCTTTCCAGAGAGTGTGCTGAAATAGCAGTGGGCCGGATTCCAACCCATGCTGAAGTGATATTTTCCGGAGACAGCGGCTTCGAACGCCAGACCAGCCTAGGCCATGTGAACAAGTCAAGTGAATTCAAAGTACATCGTCACAGAGTCTCAATACACTTTACAAGAGGGAATAAAGAGCAACATTGCTCAACCTCTCATTATGAAAAGCAACAGCAACATCAACAGTTAATTTGTACACTGGCTAATTAAAAAACACCAGTTGAAGTCTCACTAGCTGATGTAACAGGAGGTTGGGGATGATGGGTTTGTGGTAATGGCTATAGCGGAATTACTGGAATGGTATCGAACACTTTCCATGTGTTTGATGCCATTCCACATGTTCTGTTCTAGCCATTATTATCAGTTGGCCTTCCCTCAGCAGCCTCCACTGGTTGATGCACAGAAAAATCCAATCTCCTCCTCCTGCTGGGGGGGGGGGGGGGGTATTTAATGTATTTATAAAACCCTTTTTACATCGGCTGATGTCACAAAGTGCTGTACAGAAACCCAGCCTAAAACCCCAAACAGCAAGCAATGCAGGTGTAGAAGCACGGTGGCTAGGAAAACTCCCTAGAAAGGCCAGAACCTAGGAAGAAACCTAGAGAGATACCAGGCTATGAGGGGTGGCCAGTCCTCTTCTGGCTGTGCTGGGTGGAGATTATAAAAAAACTTGGCCAAGATGTTCAAATGTTCATAGATGACCAGCAATAACAAATGGCACCCTATTCCTTATAGAGTGCACTACTTTTGACCAGAGTCCTATGGTGCCATTTGGGACAGACACACTGACTTTCACAGTATATTATCTTTACCCTGAAGAGATTCTCTGGCTCTTGGCTGCGCTAGGTTGCAGCTCACAGTCATTGTTTCCATCTCTTTGTGTCTGTGTCCAGGATGGTTGCATTCCACTGCTCCTAGCTGTCGAAGCCGGGCATGTTGGAATCGTTAAGGAGCTCCTTAGAACTCTAGCCAAGCCTCAGCTTAGGGCTCAGAAAACAGGAAGAGCCAACAAAGATGTCTGGGGTTCGCTTGGGCCCAGCAAAGTGTTTGATTTATGAATAACAGCTATACTGTAGCATTATTAATAATACTACCCTATGTTATTGATACATAATAAAGTATGAGTTAGGGTTTTAAAATAACTTAGTAGCTCTGGATAGGAAATCTGTGTAGTTACTAGTCAATTAATGGACAGTTAAGTCAATCACAAATGGTTGACAATTAATTTGATATTAAAGATGCACTCCAGGAACTTAAGCACAACATTAGTAACATGCAGTATGAAATGGATTCATAACATATCATACAAATTGCAAAAAAAAAATTATAAAAACGTAGGACGTAACATATCATACGAAATGGATAATGTAGTAAACAATTTCATCACATACTACACAAAAAAACAGAGACCACTTATGGCTCTTGAGCTCCACTTTCAAAACTACTGACTGAAATTATACAGTCAACAAATAGGTGTACGGTGGGTACACCCAATCAACTATAGTACTATGTCACATAACACCAGTCTAGTATGTACTGTATAACATTATGTCACATAACACCAGTCTAGAATGTATAACATTATGTCACAAAACACCAGTCTAGTACCTATAACATGTCACATAACACCAGTCTAGTACCTATTACATGTCACATAACACCAGTCTAGTATCTATAACATGTCACATAACACCAGTCTAATATATATAACATGTCACATAACACCAGTCTAGTATCTATAACATGTCACATAACACCAGTCTAGACTCTATAACATTATGTCACATAAGACCAGTCTAGTATGTACTGTATAACATTATGTCACATAACACCAGTCTAGTATGTATTGTGTAACATTATGTCACATAACACCAGTCTACTATAGTATCTATATCATTATGTCACATAAAACCAGTCTAGTATGTACTGTGTGTAACGGCTTTCGTTGGTGGAAGGAGAGGAGGACCAAAATGCAGCGTGGTACGTATCCATAATATCATTTAATCGAGAATGATTAAAAAATACAAAAGAACAAGAGAATAAATGAAAACCGAAACAGTCCCGTATGGTGCAAACACTAACACAGGAAACAATCACCCACAAAACACAATAGAAAACAGGCTACCTAAATATGGCTCCCAATCAGAGACAACGACTGACACCTGCCTCTGATTGAGAACCATACTAGGCAAAACACATAGAAATAGAAATACAGAACAAAACATAGAAAAACAACATAGAATGCCCACCTCAACTCACGCCCTGACCAAACTAAAATAAAGACATAAAAAAGGAACTAAGGTCAGAACGTGACAGTGTGTAACATTATGTCACATCACACCAGTCAACTATGTACTGTGTAACATTATGTCACGTAACACCAGTCTAGTATGTACTCTGTAACATTATGTCACATAACACCAGTCTAGTACGTATAACATTATGTCACATAATACCAGTCAAGTATGTATAACATTATGTCACATCACACCAGTCTACTATGTACTGTATAACATTCCGTCAGTTAACACCAGTCTAGTATGTACTGTGTAACATTATGTCACATAACACCAATCTAGTATGTATAACATTATGTCACATAATACCAGTCAAGTATGTATAACATTATGTCACATAATACCAGTCTACTATGTACTGTATAACATTCCGTCAGTTAACACCAGTCTAGTATGTACTGTGTAACATTATGTCACATAACACCAATCTAGTATGTATAACATTATGTCACATAACACCATTCTAGTATGTATAACATTTTGTCACTTAACACCATTCTATTATGTACTGTGTAACATTTTGTCACATAACACCAGTCTAATATGTTCTGTATAACATGATCTTATGTCACATACACCAGTCTAGTATTTACTGTTTAACATTATGTCACATAACACCAGTCTAGTATATACTGTATAACATGTCGCATAACACCAGTCTAGTGTCTATAACATGTCAAATAACACCAGTCTAGTATGTATAAGATGTCACATAACACCAGTCTAGTTTGGACTGTATAACATGTCACATAACACCAGTCTAGTGTGTATAACATGTCACATAACACCAGTCTAGTATGTACTGTATAACATTGTCACGTAACACCAGTCTAGTATGTACTGTATAACATGTCGCATAACACCAGTCTGGTATGTATAACATGTCACATAACATGTTATCCCTTCCCTCCCTTCATGCTGTAGTGGCACTATGAAACTACTCTCTGTGACAGATTGAACCATGACTCAGTAATAAAACCCGAAGTGCCAACACGTTTCCAATTGTGGCTAGCCACATAATAAGTCATGTTGAGAATTGGATAATAGGTTATTTGACCCCTTACAGAAAAATAGCCCAATTTTAAAGGAACATCTGTCTATCTCCCCAAACCATTTGTATTTTTAAAGTTTTTAATATCTTTTTTGTGTTTTTCAGTTTTTTATCAATTGTCGGTGGGGTGATTTACTGGGCCATATGTCTAAGGGTTGTGTTGTGGGCTCCACCTCCAGGGGTTTACAGGCCTTTCTATCAACGTGGTTATGACACGACGCACAATGATTGTAATATAATTATGTTCACTATTCAAATGTATTTTTTTACGCATTACATATGGCAGCAACATGCTGGCCTAGAAGGGAGGGAACATTTTGAAAGAGTAGATCTGGCTGTCCATTTCTCTTTGATTTGGAGGATTATATATTGTTGTGGTGTCCACACTGCAAAATCTGATCTAAAAATACTGTATAAATAGCCTGGTCCAACATGTCTTTGTGCTTTATTGCCAACTCATATATTCTTTGGCATGACAATGACCATAGAAGTTGGCAATACAGCACAACGAAATCTGGGACCAGGCTTCTAAATAGACACTATACAACAAAGTGGGGCTGTGCTCCTGGGAGGGGAGATGTCGCTCTCCATGTCTGCTGTCGAAGGAAGGACCCGGAGATGGCCAAAGGCCTTATTGAGAACAGGGCCAACACCAAACATCCAGAATATGAGTAGGCAGAGTATTATTTTCCCCTTGCAAACAGGAAGACAAGACTATCGCAGGCATGAGTAATCAAACTTGATCTGATTCTGCCTTGACCATAACATTCTGTTCTGCAGTTCATTCTGTTCTCGTAAAACTGTCAAAACACGACACCAGTATAGACTACAAAAGCATCGAGCATGTTGTAATCTATTGGTTGTAATTGGTTATTGTAGAGTTGTTTATCTGTTGGTTTGTGTCTGACACGAGGAAGGGCAGACTCCTCTCCACATACAGTAGCTGCCTTGGAGGGAGATGTGCTGCTGCTGAAATGGTTCTACCAGAGCAAGGCCAACCCTAATGTCACTGACAAGTTCAGTGTCACGCCCTGACCGTAGAGAACCTTTTATGTCTCTATTTTAGTTTGGTCAGGGTGTGATTTGGGTGTGCATTCTATGTTTTTTTCTTTCTATGTTTTTGTATTTCTTTGTTTTGGCCGGGTATGGTTCTCAATCAGGTACAGCTGTCTATCGTTGTCTCTGATTGGGAACCATACTTAGGTAGCTTTTTCCCACAGGGTTTTTGTGGGTAGTTAATTTCTGTTTAGTGTTTTCACCTTACAGGACTGTTTCAGTTATTCTCTTGTTTATTTTTGTTATAGTGTTCAGTTTTAATAAAACAAGCATGAACACTTACCACGCTGCGCTTTGGTCCGATGATTCTTCTTCTTCAGACGATGAATACCGTTACAGTCGGAGAGGAAGTAAGGAAGCCCATAGTAAAACAAAGTACAACTGTAGCTTTATTATACAAAAACTATTCTGAATCCCTGTTTCAGACATGTTTTAAGGCAGGGGTTCTTGGACGCTGATTAAGCCTAGTCCTAAATACATGCTCAATGGATATTCTTCATTGAAAGGGATTCATAGTCCAAGATCAGGCTTAATACATTTTGTCTGGGAAACCGGTCCAATGTTTTGTATTTCACCGGTGAGTTTTAATTGTTTGTGCCAGCGGGCACCTTCCCATTATCTGACCTCTAAGTCCCCTCTGCACATGCTGCAGAGCGAGGGCACACCAACGTGGTGGAGGTCCTCACAGAGAAGTTCAAGTCCAATGTGCTGGCCAGAACTATGGTAGGTTAACACCAACTCTGCACCTAGCCAGAACTAAGGAGGCTACCACCACCACTGCACATAGCCAGAACTAAGGTAGGCTACCACCACCACTGCACCAAGCCAGAACTAAGGTAGGCTACCACCACAACCCTGCTACACCTAGCCAGAACTAAGGTAGGCTACCACCACAACCCTGCTACACCTAGCCAGAACTAAGGTAGTCTACCACCACCACTGCACCTAGCCAGAACTAAGGTAGGCTACCACCACCACTGCACCTAGCCAGAACTAAGGTAGGCTACCACCACCACTGCACCTAGCCAGAACAAAGGTAGACTACCACCACCACTGCACCAAGCCAGAACTAAGGTAGGCTACCACCACCACTGCACCTAGCCAGAACTAAGGTAGGCTACCACCACTACTACACCAAGCTAGAACTAAGGTAGGCTACCACCACCACTGCACCTAGCCAGAACTAAGGTAGGCTACCACCACCACTGCACCTAGCTAGAACTAAGGTAGGCTACCACCACCACTGCACCTAGCTAGAACTAAGGTAGGCTACCACCACCACTGCACCTAGCCAGAACTAAGGTAGGCTACCACCACCACTGCACCTAGCCAGAACTAAGGTAGGCTACCACCACCACTGCACCTAGCTAGAACTAAGGTAGTCTACCACCACCACTGCACCTAGCCAGAACTAAGGTAGGCTACCACCACCACTGCACCTAGCCAGAACTAAGGTAGGCTAGCACCACCACTACTACCACACCTAGCCAGAACTAAGGTAGGGTACCACCAACACTACTACACACCAAGCCATAACTAAGGTAGGCTAGCTCCACCACTACACCAAGCCAGAACTAAGGTAGGCTACCACCACCACTACTACACTCTTAGAAAGAAAGGGTTCCAAAATGGTTGTTCAGTTGTTCCAGTTTTGGTTCCAGATAGAACCCTTTTAGGTTCCAGGTAGAGCCCTCTGGAGAAAAGGTTCTACATGGAATATAATAGGGTTCTACCTGAAAGTGAAAAGTATTCTTCAACTTCAAAGGGTTCTCCTATGGCAGGGGTGTCAAACTCATTCCACGGAGGGCCTAGTGTCTGCAGGTTTTTGGTTTTTCCTTTCAATAAAGCCCTAGACAACCAGGTGTGGGGAGTTCCTAACTAATTAGTGATGTTAATTCATCAATCAAGTACAAGGGAGGAGCGAAAACCCGCAGACACTCGGCCCTCCGTGGAATGAGTTTGACACCTGTGTCCTATGGGGACAGACGAAGAACCCTTTTAGGTTCTAGATAGCACCTTTTTTTCTAAGAGCGTACACCTACCCAGAACTAAGGTAGGTCAGCTAGCTAACGTTATCCATCCTAGCCAGAACACATCATACGTTTTGAAAATTGAGTGATCGACATCCACAAATGAACACATCCCACACATAACATATCATACCAAAAGTAGTTTCTTGGTTTTACGTCATGAATAATACGAAATGCCCTGAGACCAGGTTGAGCCAGAATTAAGGTAGGCTACCACCACTACTCCTTTTCAAGCCATATGTGCATTTATAGGACAATAATCTCACAAGGAGTCATGATTAGGATAATACAGAGTCCCACGGTGGTTGTTATACTGTACCTTAAATCTGTGGCTGGTTGGTATGGTACAGCAGAACATAGTTATTGTGATGGTGTCTGGCTACAGAAGCTGTAGGAGTCATTAGCAGTGGTGGAAAAAATACTCAATTGTCATACTTGAGTAAAAGTAAAGATACCTTAATAGAAAATGGCTCAAGTAAAAGTCATCCAGTAAAATATTGCTTGAGTAAAAGTCTAAAAGTAATTGGTTTTAAATATACTTATGTATCAAATATAAATGGAATTGCTAAAATGTAATTAAGTATCAAATGTAAATGTAAAAGTATAAAAAATTAATAAGTCTTTATATTATGCATATATTATATTATATTTTTTATTGACAGATAGTTAGAGGCACACTCCAACATAATTTACAAACAAAGCATGTGTGTTTAATGAGTCTGTCAGATCAGAGGCAGTAGGGGTGACCAGGGATGTTCTCTTGATAAGTGTGTGAATTGGACCATTTTCCTGTCAAAATGTAACGAGTACTTTTGGGTGTCAGGGAAAATGTGTGGAGTAAAAAGTACAATATTTTCTTTCGGAATGTAGTGAAGTAAATTTTGCCAAAAAATATAAATAGTTAAGTACAGATACCCCCAAAAAGGCAGCAGCTACTCTTCCTGGGGTCCAGCAACATTAAGGCAGTTATATACAATTACAAATATTACATTTCATAGCACTTTTCACAACACATTAAGTGTGTGCCCACAGGCCACTACTCTACTATCACATATCTACAATACAAAATCCATGTGTACATGTGTGTAGCGTGCATGTGTCATCATGTGTATGCATGTGTCCCCGCTGTTCCATAAGGTGTATTGTTATCAGTTTTTTAAATATGATTCTACTGCTTGCAACAGTTACTTGATGTGGAATAGAGTTCCATGTAGCCATGGCTTTATGTAGTACTGTGCGCCTCCCTTCGTCTGTTCTGGACTTAGGAATTGTGAAGAGACCTGTGTAACATAGACTCAGGGAGTCAGGAAACAAGTGCAGTGTGACTTTAATGATAATGAACATGGAACGAATACAAAACAAGAGACGCGTCTAACAAGAAAACGTAAACAATACTAGCTGATGACTGACGGAACAGAGTGCGAGATAAATGGTAAGTAATCAAGGTAGTAATGAAGTCCAGGTGTAACTGAAGATGGGGCACAGGTGTGCGTAATGATGGTTGCCAGGACCGGTGGTTAGTAAACCGGTGAGGTCTAGCGGGAGAGCGGGACTAGACATGACCTGTGTTATGTCTTGTGGGGTATGCATGGGTGGCCGAGCTGTGTGCTAGTAGTTTAAACAGACAGCATGTCAATACTTCTTACAAAAACAAGTAGTGATGAAGTCAATCTCTCCTCTACTTTGAGCAATGAGAGATCGACATGCATATGTCAGCTCTCCTTGTACATTTAAGGGCTCAGATATGCTGCCCTGTTCGGAGCCAATTGTAATTTTCCTAAGTCCCTCTTTGTTGCACCTGACCACACTACTGAACAGCAGTCCAGGTAGGACAAAACTAGGGCCTGTAGGACCTGCCTTGTTGATAGTGTTATTAAGAAGGCAGAGTTCTGCTTTATTATGTACAGACCTCCCCATTTTAGGTACTGTTGCGTCAACATGTTTTTACCATGACAGTTTTATTGCCTCTTTAATCAGACAACAGTTTTCAGCTGTGCTAACATAATTGCAAAAGGGTTTTCTAATGATCAATTAGCCTTTTAAAATGATACATTTTGATTAGCTAACACAACGTGCCATTGGAACACAGGAGTGATGGTTGCTGATAATGGGCCTCTGTACGCCTATGTAGATATTCCATGAAATATTGGCAGTTTCCAGCTACAATAGTCATTTACAATATTAACCATGTCTACACTGTATTTCTGATCAGTTTGATGTTATTTTAATGGACAAAACAAATGTGCTTTTCTTTCAAAAACAAGGGCAATTCTAAGTGACCTCAACCCTTTGAATGGTAGTGTATGTTATTGGGTTGTCCAGGTACATGTATGTTATTGGCTTGTCCAGGTACATGTATGTTATTGGCTTGTCCAGGTACATGTATGTTATTGGCTTGTCCAGGTACATGGATGTTATTGGCTTGTCCAGGTACATGGATGTTATTGGCTTGTCCAGGTACATGGATGTTATTGGCTTGTCCAGGTACATGTATGTTATTGGCTTGTCCAGGTACATGGATGTTATTGGCTTGTCCAGGTACATGGATGTTATTGGCTTGTCCAGGTACATGGATGTTATTGGCTTGTCCAGGTACATGGATGTTATTGGCTTGTCCAGGTACATGGATGTTATTGGCTTGTCCAGGTACATGGATGTTATTGGCTTGTCCAGGTACATGTATGTCATTGGCTTGGCCAGGTACATGTATGTTATTGGCTTGTCCGGGTACACGTATGTTATTGGCTTGTCCGGGTACACGTATGTTATTGGTTTGTCTGGGTACACGTATGTTATTGGGTTGTACAGGTACACGTATGTTATTGGGTTGTACAGGTACACGTATGTTATTGGGTTGTACAGGTACACGTATGTTATTGGCTTGTACGGGTACACGTATGTTATTGGCTTGTACGGGTACACGTATGTTATTGGCTTGTACGGGTACACGTATGTTATTGGCTTGTACGGGTACACGTATGTTATTGGCTTGTACGGGTACACGTATGTTATTGGCTTGTACGGGTACACGTATGTTATTGGGTTGTACGGGTACACGTATGTTATTGGGTTGTACAGGTACACGTATGTTATTGGCTTGTACGGGTACATGTATGTTTTACTCTGTTTCTCCCTGTAGAGACTCTGTGCCAGAGTGGGCAACACTGAAGTCCTAAAGGAGATGCTCAACAGTGTTCCCTCCAGTCACCTGCAGATGGCAGTCAACAAGCACTCCAAGGTACTGATAGAATTATATTACTTGGAAATACATTACTTGGGTTAGTGTAGGGTTTTCTCATGGTATTTAAATACTGGTATACTGCTATGAAATAACTGGTACTGCCGTTAAATGGGTGTGTTGCAGGTGAGTGTAATTCTGAAGTATGTGGATGACATGAACTCCCTGCTGCATTTTGGTTATGTTGTGTTATTGTTTTACTGAGAGGGCACTCTGTCTGTGGGTCCATGCAGAACGGCTGGTCACCGTTGTTATTGGCTGCTGAAAGAGGTCACATAGTGGTGGTTAGAATCCTGCTGCAGAACCATGCCAGGATGGATGTCTCTGGGGTGAAATCTCCACTTACAAAACAAAAACTAGTTTCACATAGTCCATCCCTGTTCCAGTTTCTTCCGTTTGGTGCGTAATGAACACGACACCTATAGGACGGCAAGGCAACTCTCCACTTGGAGAGTGGGGCGGAGTGGGGCCACGAGAACATCGCTGACATTCTGCTGTCCCATAAGGCCTTTGTGAACGTTAAGACCAAGCTGAGCCTCACTCCTCTACACCTGGGGTCCCAGAACGGCTCAGCCAGCCTGGTCAGACTACTGGTGGAAACACACCTGGCCAGCATCGACGCTCTCTCCCTGGTCAGTGAGCTGAGCAATGACCCCCTCAATTATGGAGGTCTTGTAAACGTGAACATATCCATGTTCATTGGAAATGTTCCAGCAGAATATGTTGTTGCTAATAGGACAATATGTAGCATCGCCCAGGTTGCAAACATGTGTAAGTTAAAATCAAAGACGTGGCAAATTCTCTTCCCATACCTTCATCTTTTCTAAAGATCATTATTATTTGCACCAAATAACCCATTGGTTTATATCTGTGACCACTCCTGTTCTGTCCTGTGTTCTGAACCTTAATGTGTTTGGCCCTCAGACTAAGCAGACCCCTCTCTACCTCGCTGAAATCAGTGTGCAGCAGCCTGCTCCACCTCAGAACATACATCATAGTGAGGCTGTTTCTCTGGCTGACTCTCTCTGGCTGACTCTCTCTGGCTGACTCTCTCTGGCTGACTCTCTCTGGCTGACTCTCTCTGGCTGACTCTCTCTGGCTGACTCTCTCTGGCTGTGCCTATTTCAACTGTGTATGTGCTAAATGATGTGATGGAGAACTCCGGATCTTTCTTCTATAGTTGTAACTTCAACAATCTAATTTGCATAACAAGTCCTCTGTAAGCTCTCTTGTTTTACCTGTGCCTTTCCTATCAGCATGGCCAGATGGCCCTCCACCTGATTGCATCAAACGATCATTCATTTATTAATGCATTCATCCATCCATTCATTGATTCATTGCCATCCATCAATTCATCCATCCATCCATCCTTCCGTTCATCCATCCTGTCATTCATCTAACCATCCATTCACAAAGAGAAGGTGAGACTAGCCTGGAGATGGGAACGTTATGAGAAGAGGGGATGTTAATGAGGCGGCAGGTAGCCTGGCGGGTAGGAGCGTTGGGTCAGTAACCGAAAGGTTGCTGGATCGAATCCCCAAGCTGACCATGTAAAAATCTGTCTTTCTGCCCCTGATCAAGCCAGTTAACCCACTGTTCCCCGGGCGCCAAAGACGTGGATGTCGATTTAAGGCAGCTCTCCGCACCTCTCTGATTCAGAGGGGTTGGGTTAAATACAGAAGACACATTTCAGTTGAATGCTTTCAGTTGTACAACTGACTAGGAATCCCCCTTTCCCTTATGGGGACATGCAGTAAAGGGACTAGCCTGGGGACATAATGGGGAGAGTTTGGGGATGTCATGGGGAGAGTATGGGAACGTAATGGGAACGTTATGGTGACAATACAGAGAATACAGTATTCGGCACTGGTCAAAAAGTGATTGATGAGGTATTTTATGGATCACGTGGTTATGCCCATATATGTACATCCGTCCGGAAGTTCTCACGCTATCGAGTGAGTGTTTATGTAACCTGCTAGTGCATCTGTTTATGTTAAAGCCTGTGTTTACATTAAAGCTGTCATGATGATTGATGTGTAGTGACATCGTTGAACTGTGGAATGGGTTTGAACATTTGAAAGAGTATGGCCACTGTTGTAGTGAACTTATAGCCTGGCTGTTGTTTAATGAAACAGTCATTTCCGGGGGGGTAGGGTATTGGTCAGTATAAGTAAAGAGGTGTTAACGCTACGAGCGACAAGAAACCTTGAGAGATAAACCCCAGAACACTAAAGAAGAAAGAAATAAAACATGGCTCCTAGACCAAATGTGGGTGTATTGTGTCCTTTCTGTCAAGAACACAATGACAAAACCATGGAAGCCATTCTTTGTGATGCCCCTGATTGTTTTAATGGTGTGCTGGTTTTAATGGTGTGCTGGATATGAGTGACGGACATATGAGTTACATTTTCCAACTGGAAGATTCAACGGTGAAGATTTTCACAAACAGCTGCCTCAGCACCCTTTTTCAACCAAAAACAGGAAGTTTTTCTCCTGCGTTGCAGAAGAGAGAATGGCTTAAGATACGCCTTGCTCTATGTCAGATCTAACAGGCCCTGAGTGGGACAACCCTCCCGGGGTACGCATTGGAAGAGGAAGTCTGCGGGCGAGATGATTTGAAAGCCATAAGAATCTCTTCAGTGGCATATAGTCCAGACTCGTCACAATTTTAGGTTGTGCCGAATTCAATAGTTCAAATGCTACCAAATCAGTTAGTTCGTATGTATTTTCAAAAGCCTGCACGGAGGTCAACTATTTTGTGGCTGTCTTTAGCTTTCAGGTGGGGAGATGATCATAAAGTCCTTGGCATGATGAAACAGGTGGAAAATCTTTTCCAACATGGTGAACATTTACGCCGATGGGCGCTTCTATCCTTATGACAGAACCTGGGCAGCAGTCAATCACAACATCCAACATAGAAAATACCTATCCACCCCTGACCTTTACACATGGAAAATTCTGAAGGTGCGTTGCAATTACAATCTAAAGAATGCGTTTTAGCTATGCATGTTAATATGTATATATTGTCTATTATAAAAGTATGTTTTTTAATAAGGTATTATATAAAAACATATATATATTGAATGAGAGGAGGGGTTATTGTTAAATGCTTTTTTATTTATTTATTTATATGTTAAACGAGAATGGACTAGGGACCTATATAGGTATTTAACCCCAGAATGTTGTGGATAAAATCATATATATATATATATATATATTATATTATATTAGATTTTGGGTGTGTTATGTAGTTTGTGGGGAATTGTTAGATATTACATGTTAGATATTACTGCACTGTAACTCTCTCTCTCAATGTATAACATTTCAGTCAATGTATACCAAAGTAACAAATATTTAACAACGTTTTAATGTTTTGTATTCCAACAGTTATGAAAGACAACGACATCCAATTTTTTGAGAATTATTAATATAATGTGTTACATAGTGTGCACATGTGATAACTTTATGCATGTTTAAATGTTTAATGTTTAAACTTTAACTTTAAATAGCAGCTTTTCCTAGCCACCGTGCTTCTACACCTGCATTGCTTGCTGTTAGGGGTTTTAGGCTGGGTTTCTGTACAGCACTTCGAGATATTAGCTGATGTACGAAGGGCTATATAAAATAAACTTGATTTGATGTAATAGATTCTCTCTTTCTCTCACTCTCTCACTCTCTCTCTTCCTCTCTCAGGCTATGAAAAAAGACAAAAGGCATGACATTGACTCCTGAGTGTTGAACTTTTGCCCCTTCTATAGCCACCCTGGTTATTATATGACCCTGACGGTCATCTACGATCGTTGGAACGTCTTGAATAACAATAAGGGGCACATGCACTCTTAAATGTCCACTCAGCACAGCCCTGGGAGCATGGTTCATCTCTAGTTTAATCCTAGGTTCATGACTTCTAGGGAGTATTTCCTAGATGCTGTGCTTCAGTATTGATGGGTCTTAGATGTTTAGACTGGGTTTCTGTAAAACACTTGGTAACAACTGCTGATGCAAAAAGGGCTTTTAAGAAATACATTTGGTTGATTTACACATTTGTATTATTATAACAAAATTATTGTTATTATCATAATTTTTATTATTATTATGTTACAGGTGAGACGTCCCCGGAAATGTCAACGTCTTGTCAAGTGCTCAAATCTGTACAGCAGCCCCAGACAATCATGTACAGTAGCTCCAATTTACAAGAATGGGTTTACAAGGCAGTGATGAAACTCAGTTTATATGAGTGCTAATTCAAACATACAATGAAATATATCTGATACAATTACCCAGTAAAAACTGTTGTTACAAAATCAATTCTCATTGTGTTTACATTTAACATTTACATTTAAGTCATTTAGCAGACGCTCTTATCCAGAGCGACTTACAAATTGTAAAGTTCATACATATTCATCCTGGTCCCCCTGTGGGAAATGAACCCACAACCCTGGCGTTGCAAGTGCCATGCTCTACCAACTGAGCCACACGGGACCACGTTCATTTCAAGGTTTCACAAACATAAAACAACTATCTAGTTAATGTTTCTCGGACGAACACACTGTTGAGTTTCCTATTTACTAAAGAACAGTTGTAATATAATCTGTATACATGTCATTCTAAACTGAAAACAGGCACATTCTGAAACATGTTGTTGATGTTGATGTGACAACACATTTTTTATTCATCTCTCAATTTAGGATAATACCGTTTATTTTATACTTTACTTAAATTGTATTATTTATGTTTTTATTTATTTTATTTTACCGTTATTTTACCAGGTAAGTTGACTGAGAACACGTTCTCATTTGCAGCAACGACCTGGGGAATAGTTACAGGGGAGAGGAGGGGGATGAATGAGCCAATTGTAAACTGGGGATTATTAGGTGACCATGATGGTTTGAGGGCCAGATTGGGAATTTTAGCCAGGACACCGGGGTTAACACCCCTACTCTTACGATAAGTGCCATGGGATCTTTAATGACCTCAGAGAGTCAGGACACCCGTTTAACGTCCCATCCGAAAGACGGCACCCTACACAGGGCAGTGTCCCCAATCACTGCCCTGGGGCATTGGGATATTTTTTTTTTTTTTAGACCAGAGGAAGGAGTGCCTCCTACTGGCCCTCCAACACCACTTCCAGCAGCATCTGGTCTCCCATCCAGGGACTGCCCAGGACCAACCCTGCTTAGCTTCAGAAGCAAGCCAGCAGTGGTATGCAGGTATGTCTTATACCATGCTAATACACTACCAAGCAATGCAAACCGATGTGGAATTAACCCCGTAATGTCACGCCCTGGCCTTAGTATTCTTTGTTTCCTTTATTATTTTAGGTCAGGGTGTGACATGGGGAAGGTATGTGTTTTTTGGTTTGTCTAGGGATTTGTATGTTTAATGGGGCAAAGTCTTGTCTAGGTGTTTGTATGTCTATGGCTGCCTAGATTGGTTCTCAATTAGAGACAGCTGTGGTTTATTGTCTCTGATTGGGAGCCATATTTAAGGCAGCCATGGGCATCATGTGTTGGTGGGTAATTGTCTATGTGTAGTGTTTGTGTCAGCACTATTTGTCTTTATAGCTTCACGGTCGTCATTTTGTTAGTTTGTGTATAGTTGTTTGTTTTGTGTTTTTTTCTCTCTTCTAAATAAAAGATGTATTTTGCACACGCTGCGCCTTGGTCCTCTCTCTCACCCTTAGACGATCGTGACACGTAACAGTTGTGTGTCTTTTTGGATCAAGAATTGATCAAGAATACTAATAGGCTTGATCAGATCCTCTTTCCTATTCAGACATATTAATGCACAGCCACATGCAAATCCATTAACTCCACCAATAAAACATTGAAAACCTTAACATGACTACTGGCAATGTCATTATTTTTGTCACCATCCATCAATGGTTGAATTGTGTTTTTGTTCTTTGTACATGCATCGAGCTTCCAATGGCTGGAGCCAATCAACATGGTCAATTTAAACGACCCAAATAAAACGCATGTGAAAAGATGTGGTCAAAGTATAAAACTTTACTGTTTTTTCCCCCTAACATTTGCCATAACCAGTAAGCCTTACATCCTGAATGTATATGGGCTCCCAAATATGCACCTGGGAGCACATGGGAGGGGTGGGACCACATGCACTTTTAAGTAATTGAGCCAAGAACATAATGTCCATATTGTAATTAAAATCATTGACCCATAAGAGAACACATGACCAAAAAACGAAGCATGACCCATATAGAATTAAAACAACATTATTCTTAATGAGAAATATGATCTAATAAACACGTTTGCATAATGAAAGACATGAAAACTGTCTCCAACAATGTATTTAGCTATGTATAAAACTTTGATATTGGCAGTAAGGTCATTGAGACTAACAATAGACAATAGTTATTGTGGGAGGTTTAGGGATAAATATAGTGAAGGATCATGAATGTTAGAGATTTGTTCACAGTAGGGATTTTGAAAGACGGGGATTAGAACCCCAAAGTAATCGTGGTAAGAACGATCATAAAGGTCATTTCAGATTCAGGTTTGGGGGGGTAATAACTTTATGGAAACCACTATTCACACTATGTGGATTAGAAACATGTACAGACATAGAGAACCATCACATCAAGGTGTAACAGGGATGAATAGCTATTCAGTGTACAACAGTAGTCTTCTGTAACAAGCTATACGTATTAAATATGTTTACATACATCCATGACTGAATGGTTTCACAAACTCCTTTAAAGGTTTTGTAATTAAGTTGTAACAGACCTAGAGACACCAAAACATCAATGTTTGGAGAAGCTTGGAGAATATTCCACAAGTAAGGGGCAAAGAGCTGATTTACCTAACTCTGTACAGACCAAAGAAATTTCCAGAGTTAGCAATCCCTGAGACTGTGTATGATAACGGCACCTCTTACCTCTAACGGTTATTGTAGATGTTAGCTACAGAGGGAGTTTACAGTATGTAAAATAGCTTTATAAAGGCAAAGAGAGCAACAAATTGACCTACATGACCTCAACGATGCTCAGTCTACTTTATAATAGAGAATGCAGGGATGTGTACTGAACCTATACCCATAATAAAACAAAGTGATCTGTGGTCAAATGCATCTAAAGGCTTTAATGAAGTGACAGCTGCATTCATATAGATGATTTCGCAATAGTCTAGGACCAGTAAGAACATAGATTGAATTATCTGCTTTGTACTATTAAGCAAGAGGCCTGACCTATTTCTATAGAAGAAGACCCTTTTTATATTCAACATCTTAATTAACTAACTCATCAATATTTATTTATTTATTTATTTACCGTTATTTTACCAGGTAAGTTGACTGAGAACACGTTCTCATTTGCAGCAACGACCTGGGGAATAGTTACAGGGGAGAGGAGGGGGATGAATGAGCCAATTGTAAACTGGGGATTATTAGGTGACCATGATGGTTTGAGGGCCAGATTGGGAATTTAGCCAGGACACCGGGGTTAACACCCCTACTCTTACGATAAGTGCCATGGGATCTTTAATGAGTCAGGACACCCGTTTAACGTCCCATCCGAAAGACGGCACCCTACACAGGGCAGTGTCCCCAATCACTGCCCTGGGGCATTGGGGTATTTTTTTTTTAGACCAGAGGAAAGAGTGCCTCCTACTGGCCCTCCAACACCACTTCCAGCAGCATCTGGTCTCCCATCCAGGGACTGACCAGGACCAACCCTGACCAATATGTTTTTAAAAAAGACAACTTAACGTATGTACTGATACACCGTACTAGGTACGTACACTTCAATCATTAGAACTATTTTTGTGTACTCTAGAAAACAACATATACTTAGTTTTCCATGTATTCAATAATAATTTAAGGTCAATAAAGGTTTTCTTCTAAATAATGAAAGTATAATGTAGTTCAGAAAGAGCATGATCAGCAGGGCGGGCGATAGAGTACACAACTGTATCGTATGCGTACAGGTGCAGGTAATACTTTGTTATTATTATTATTTAGATTTGCGAAATGTAGGGTGAGGGAGAGCTTAGTATCTCCACTCGCAGTGTTTGGAGGAAGAAGAAGGATGAGTACAACCCCAAGAACACCATCCCAACCGCTTCTCTGTGTGTGGAGTAAAGGTGGTCTAGAGTTTTTTTTCTTCCTATGGTTGCATGTGACATGCTGGTAGAAAAGAGTTAAAACAGATTTAAATTTGCCTGCATTAAAGTCCCCGGCCACTAGGAGCGCCGCTTCTGGATGAGCATTTTCTTGTTTGCTTATGACCTTATACAGCTCATTGAGTGCGGTCTTAGTGCTAGCATCGGTTTGTGGTGGTAAATAGACTGCTACGAATAATATAGATGAAAACTCTCTTGGTAGATAGTGTGGTCTACAGCTTAACATGAGGTAATCTACCTCAGGCGAGCAATACCTCGTGACTTCTTTAATATTAGACATTGTGCACCAGCTGTTATTGACAAATAGACAAACACACCCACTCCTCGTCTTACCAGGCATAGCTGTTCTGTCCTGCCTATGCACGGAAATCCCAGCCAACTGTATATTATCTGTGTCGTCGTTCAGCCATGACTCGGTGAAACATAAGATATTACAGTTTTTTATGTCCTGTTGATAGGATAGAACGGAGATTATTTCGTTTATTTCTAGTGATTGCACTTTGGCCAATAGAACGGATGCTAGAGGCGGGTTACCCTCTCGTCGACGAATTCTCTTGTCAGTTGAGAACCACTGGTCTAGTGTATAAACCAGTAGAGAACCACTCTACTAGCGTATAAACCAGTTGAGAACCACTCTACTAGTGTATAAACCAGTTGAGAACCACTCTACTAGTGTATAAACCAGTTGAGAACCACTGGTCTAGTGTATAAACCAGTTGAGAACCACTCTACTAGTGTATAAACCAGTTGAGAACCTCTGGTCTAGTATATAAACCAGTTCAGAACCTCTGGTCTAGTGTATAAACCAGTTGAGAACCACTCTACTAGTGTATAAACCAGTTGAGAACCACTCTACTAGTGTATAAACCAGTTGAGAACCACTCTACTAGTGTATAAACCAGTTGAGAACCTCTGGTCTAGTATATAAACCAGTTCAGAACCTCTGGTCTAGTGTATAAACCAGTTGAGAACCACTCTACGAGTGTATAAACCAGTTGAGAACCACTCTACTAGTGTATAAACCAGTTGAGAACCACTCTACTAGTGTATAAACCAGTTGAGAACCTCTGGTCTAGTATATAAACCAGTTCAGAACCTCTGGTCTAGTGTATAAACCAGTTGAGAACCACTCTACTAGTGTATAAACCAGTTGAGAACCACTCTACTAGTGTATAAACCAGTTGAGAACCTCTCTACTAGTGTATAAACCAGTTGAGAACCACTCTACTAGTGCATAAACCAGTTGAGAACCACTCTACTAGTGTATAAACCAGTTGAGAACCACTGGTCTAGTATATAAACCAGTTCAGAACATCTGGTCTAGTGTATAAACCAGTTGAGAACCACTCTACTAGTGTATGAACCAGTTGAGAACCACTCTACTAGTGTATAAACCAGTTGAGAACCACTCTACTAGTGTATAAACCAGTTGAGAACCACTCTACTAGTGTATAAACCAGTTGAGAACCACTCTACTAGTGTATAAACCAGTTGAGAACCACTCTACTAGTGTATAAACCAGTTGAGAACCACTCTACTAGTGTATAAACCAGTTGAGAACCACTGGTCTAGTGTATAAACCAGTTGAGAACCTCTGGTCTAGTGTATAAACCAGTTGAGAACCACTCTACTAGTGTATAAACCAGTTGAGAACCACTCTACTAGTGTATAAACCAGTTGAGAACCACTCTACTAGTGTATAAATCAGTTGAGAACCACTCTACTAGTGTATAAACCAGTTGAGAACCACTGGTCTAGTGTATAAACCAGTTGAGAACCACTCTACTAGTGTATAAACCAGTTGAGAACCACTCTACTAGTGTATAAACCAGTTGAGAACCACTGGTCTAGTGTATAAACCAGTTGAGAACCACTCTACTAGTGTATAAACCAGTTGAGAACCACTCTACTAGTGTATAAACCAGTTGAGAACCACTCTACTAGTGTATAAACCAGTTGAGAACCACTGGTCTAGTGTATAAACCAGTTGAGAACCACTCTACTAGTGTATAAACCAGTTGAGAACCACTCTACTAGTGTATAAACCAGTTGAGAACCACTCTACTAGTGTATAAACCAGTTGAGAACCACTCTACTAGTGTATAAACCAGTTGAGAACCACTGGTCTAGTGTATAAACCAGTTGAGAACCACTCTACTAGTGTATAAACCAGTTGAGAACCTCTCTACTAGTGTATACACCAGTTGAGAACCACTCTACTAGTGTATAAACCAGTTGAGAACCACTGGTCTAGTGTATAAACCAGTTGAGAACCACTCTACTAGTGTATAAACCAGTTGAGAACCACTCTACTAGTGTATAAACCAGTTGAGAACCACTGGTCTAGTGTATAAACCAGTTGAGAACCACTCTAATAGTGTATAAATCAGTTGAGAACCACTCTACTAGTGTATAAACCAGTTGAGAACCTCTCTACTAGTGTATAAACCAGTTGAGAACCACTGGTCTAGTGTATAAACCAGTTGAGAACCACTCTACTAGTGTATAAACCAGTTGAGAACCACTCTACTAGTGTATAAACCAGTTGAGAACCACTCTACTAGTGTATAAACCAGTTGAGAACCACTCTACTAGTGTATAAACCAGTTGAGAACCACTCTACTAGTGTATAAACCAGTTGAGAACCACTGGTCTAGTGTATAAACCAGTTGAGAACCACTCTACTAGTGTATAAACCAGTTGAGAACCACTCTACTAGTGTATAAACCAGTTGAGAACCACTATACTAGTGTATAAACCAGTTGAGAACCACTGGTCTAGTGTATAAACCAGTTGAGAACCACTCTACTAGTGTATAAACCAGTTGAGAACCACTCTACTAGTGTATAAACCAGTTGAGAACCACTCTACTAGTGTATAAACCAGTTGAGAACCTCTGGTCTAGTGTATAAATCAGTTGAGAACCACTCTACTAGTGTATAAACCAGTTGAGAACCACTGGTCTAGTGTATAAACCAGTTGAGAACCACTCTACTAGTGTATAAACCAGTTGAGAACCACTCTACTAGTGTATAAACCAGTTGAGAACCACTCTACTACTGTATAAACCAGTTGAGAACCACTGGTCTAGTGTATAAACCAGTTGAGAACCACTGGTCTAGTGTATAAACCAGTTGAGAACCACTCTACTAGTGTATAAACCAGTTGAGAACCACTCTACTAGTGTATAAACCAGCTGAGAACCACTCTACTAGTGTATAAACCAGTTGAGAACCACTCTACTAGTGTATAAACCAGTTGAGAACCTCTGGTCTAGTGTATAAATCAGTTGAGAACCACTCTACTAGTGTATAAACCAGTTGAGAACCACTGGTCTAGTGTATAAACCAGTTGAGAACCACTCTACTAGTGTATAAACCAGTTGAGAACCACTCTACTAGTGTATAAACCAGTTGAGAACCACTCTACTAGTGTATAAACCAGTTGAGAACCACTGGTCTAGTGTATAAACCAGTTGAGAACCACTCTACTAGTGTATAAACCAGTTGAGAACCACTCTACTAGTGTATAAACCAGTTGAGAACCACTCTACTAGTGTATAAACCAGTTGAGAACCACTGGTCTAGTGTATAAACCAGTTGAGAACCACTCTACTAGTGTATAAACCAGTTGAGAACCACTCTACTAGTGTATAAACCAGTTGAGAACCACTCTACTAGTGTATAAACCAGTTGAGAACCACTCTACTAGTGTATAAACCAGTTGAGAACCACTGGTCTAGTGTATAAACCAGTTGAGAACCACTCTACTAGTGTATAAACCAGTTGAGAACCTCTCTACTAGTGTATAAACCAGTTGAGAACCACTCTACTAGTGTATAAACCAGTTGAGAACCACTGGTCTAGTGTATAAACCAGTTGAGAACCACTCTACTAGTGTATAAACCAGTTGAGACCAACTCTACTAGTGTTTAAACCAGTTGAGAACCACTGGTCTAGTGTATAAACCAGTTGAGAACCACTCTAATAGTGTATAAATCAGTTGAGAACCACTCTACTAGTGTATAAACCAGTTGAGAACCTCTCTACTAGTGTATAAACCAGTTGAGAACCACTGGTCTAGTGTATAAACCAGTTGAGAACCACTCTACTAGTGTATAAACCAGTTGAGAACCACTCTACTAGTGTATAAACCAGTTGAGAACCACTCTACTAGTGTATAAACCAGTTGAGAACCACTGGTCTAGTGTATAAACCAGTTGAGAACCACTCTACTAGTGTATAAACCAGTTGAGAACCACTCTACTAGTGTATAAACCAGTTGAGAACCACTGGTCTAGTGTATAAACCAGTTGAGAACCACTCTACTAGTGTATAAACCAGTTGAGAACCACTATACTAGTGTATAAACCAGTTGAGAACCACTGGTCTAGTGTATAAACCAGTTGAGAACCACTCTACTAGTGTATAAACCAGTTGAGAACCACTCTACTAGTGTATAAACCAGTTGAGAACCACTCTACTAGTGTATAAACCAGTTGAGAACCACTCTACTAGTGTATAAACCAGTTGAGAACCTCTGGTCTAGTGTATAAATCAGTTGAGAACCACTCTACTAGTGTATAAACCAGTTGAGAACCACTGGTCTAGTGTATAAACCAGTTGAGAACCACTGGTCTAGTGTATAAACCAGTTGAGAACCACTGGTCTAGTGTATAAATCAGTTGAGAACCACTCTACTAGTGTATAAACCAGTTGAGAACCACTCTACTAGTGTATAAACCAGTTGAGAACCACTCTACTAGTGTATAAACCAGTTGAGAACCACTCTACTAGTGTATAAACCAGTTGAGAACCACTCTACTAGTGTATAAACCAGTTGAGAACCACTGGTCTAGTGCATAAACCAGTTGAGAACCACTGGTCTAGTGTATAAACCAGTTGAGAACCACTCTACTAGTGTATAAACCAGTTGAGAACCTCTGGTCTAGTGTATAAATCAGTTGAGAACCACTGGTATAGTGTATAAACCAGTTGAGAACCACTCTACTAGTGTATAAACCAGTTGAGAACCTCTGGTCTAGTGTATAAACCAGTTGAGAACCACTCTACTAGTGTATAAACCAGTTGAGAACCACTCTACTAGTGTATAAACCAGTTGAGAACCACTCTACGAGTGTATAAACCAGTTGAGAACCACTCTACTAGTGTATAAACCAGTTGAGAACCTCTGGTCTAGTGTATAAATCAGTTGAGAACCACTCTACTAGTGTATAAACCAGTTGAGAACCACTCTACTAGTGTATAAACCAGTTGAGAACCACTCTACTAGTGTATAAACCAGTTGAGAACCACTCTACTAGTGTATAAACCAGTTGAGAACCACTCTACTAGTGTATAAACCAGTTGAGAACCTCTGGTCTAGTGTATAAATCAGTTGAGAACCACTCTACTAGTGTATAAACCAGTTGAGAACCACTCTACTAGTGTATAAACCAGTTGAGAACCACTCTACTAGTGCATAAACCAGTTGAGAACCACTCTACTAGTGTATAAACCAGTTGAGAACCACTCTACTAGTGTATAAACCAGTTGAGAACCACTCTACTAGTGTATAAACCAGTTGAGAACCACTCTACTAGTGTATAAACCAGTTGAGAACCACTCTACTAGTGTATAAACCAGTTGAGAACCTCTGGTCTAGTGTATAAATCAGTTGAGAACCACTCTACTAGTGTATAAACCAGTTGAGAACCACTCTACTAGTGTATAAACCAGTTGAGAACCACTGGTCTAGTGTATAAACCAGTTGAGAACCACTCTACTAGTGTATAAACCAGTTGAGAACCACTCTACTAGTGTATAAACCAGTTGAGAACCTCTGGTCTAGTGTATAAATCAGTTGAGAACCACTCTACTAGTGTATAAACCAGTTGAGAACCACTCTATTAGTGTATAAACCAGTTGAGAACCACTCTACTAGTGCATAAACCAGTTGAGAACCACTCTACTAGTGTATAAACCAGTTGAGAACCACTCTACTAGTGTATAAACCAGTTGAGAACCACTCTACTAGTGTATAAACCAGTTGAGAACCACTCTACTAGTGTATAAACCAGTTGAGAACCACTCTACTAGTGTATAAACCAGTTGAGAACCACTCTACTAGTGTATAAACCAGTTGAGAACCTCTGGTCTAGTGTATAAATCAGTTGAGAACCACTCTACTAGTGTATAAACCAGTTGAGAACCACTCTACTAGTGTATAAACCAGTTGAGAACCACTCTACTAGTGTATAAACCAGTTGAGAACCACTCTACTAGTGTATAAACCAGTTGAGAACCACTCTACTAGTGTATAAACCAGTTGAGAACCTCTGGTCTAGTGTATAAATCAGTTGAGAACCACTCTACTAGTGTATAAACCAGTTGAGAACCACTCTACTAGTGTATAAACCAGTTGAGAACCACTCTACTAGTGCATAAACCAGTTGAGAACCACTCTACTAGTGTATAAACCAGTTGAGAACCACTCTACTAGTGTATAAACCAGTTGAGAACCACTCTACTAGTGTATAAACCAGTTGAGAACCACTCTACTAGTGTATAATGTGTACCATCATAACTTTCATACGACAGTGCCTTGATTATTTGTGACGTAACATTGCATTATGATAACACTTTTCTAGGGACAGTATTTCGAAAACATTTTTTATTTTACAAATGAATCTGTTGTTACTGAAACACCTGTTTATTTTATAAATGGAAGTGTCAACGTCAGCTCTGCCAATCAGGACACTTAACTGTACGTCTGCCAAAGCCTCCGATTTGACAATATACATTGTATGATGCTTCATTCTAAAGTTAAATAAGTAAGTTAACATTTTTATGAAGCATTTATTGTAGTGACATGTGTAGAGAAACTTATATTTGATATAACATGTGAGTTACTCAGTAACTCCATTACTTAATTAAAATAGTCAAAACTGTGCAATAGAGAAATAGGAAGTCAAACCTGTCTGCTTTCTCTGTCACATAACTTTCTTTCTTTTGGCTAATTGCTTCTCCCCCCCCCCCTCTCTCTCTCTCTCTGTATCTCCTATATCTATACTTCTAAATACTTTGAAGTACTACTTAAGTCGTTTTTTGGGGTATCTGTACTTTACTTTACTATTTATATTTTTGACAACTTTTACTATTAGTTCATTACATTCCTAAAGAAAATAATGTACTTTTTACTCCATACATTCTCCCTGACACCCAAAAGTACTCGTTATATTTTGAATGCTAAGCAGAACATAAAATGGTTCAATTCACACAGTTATCAAGAGAACATACCTGGTCATCCCTACTGCATCTGATCTGGCGGACACACTAAACAACAAATGCTTAGTTTGTAAATAATGTCTGAGTGTTGGAGTGTGCCCCTGGCTTTCCGGAAATAAATAAAAATAGAATGGTGCCGTCTGGTTTTCTTAATATAAGAAATTTGCAATGATTTCTACTTTTACTTTTGATACTTAAGTCATTTTTTGTGATTCCATTTACTTTTGATACTTAAGTATATTTAAAAACAAATACTTTAAGACTTTTACTCAAGTAGTATTTTGCTGGTTGACGTTCACTTTTACTTGAGTCATTTTCTATTAAGGTATCTTTACTTTTACTCAAGTATGACAATTGAGTATTTTTTCCACCACTGTCTATGGCTACAAAACAAGACTGTAAACAAAATGACTATAAAACAGGACTGTAAACATTATGGCTACAAAACAGGACTGTAAACATTATGGCTACAAAACAGGACTGTAAACATTATGGCTACAAAACAGGACTGTAAACATTATGGCTATGAAACGGGACTGTAAACATTATGGTTATGAAACAGGACAGTAAACATTATGGCTATGAAACAGGACAGGAAACATTATGGCTATGAAACGGGACTGTAAACATTATGGCTATGAAACAGGACTGTAAACATTATGGCTATAAAACAGGACAGGAAACATTATGGCTATGAAACAGGACTGTAAACATTATGACTATAAAACAGGACTGTAAACATTATGGCTACAAAACAGGACTGTAAACATTATGGCTACAAAACAGGACTGTAAACATTATGGCTACAAAACAGGACTGTAAACATTATGGCTATGAAACGGGACTGTAAACATTATGGTTATGAAACAGGACAGTAAACATTATGGCTATGAAACAGGACAGGAAACATTATGGCTATGAAACGGGACTGTAAACATTATGGCTATGAAACAGGACTGTAAACATTATGGCTATAAAACAGGACAGGAAACATTATGGCTATGAAACAGGACTGTAAACATTATGGCTATGAAACAGGACTGTAAACATTATGGCTATGAAACAGGAATGTAAACATTATGGCTATGAAACAGGATTGTAAACATTATGGCTATAAAACAGGACTGTAAACATTATGGCTATAAAGCATGATTGTAAACAATATGACTATGAAACAGGACTGTAAACATTATGGCTATGAAACAGGACAGGAAACAGTATGACTATGAAACTGGACAGGAAACATTATGGCTATGAAACAGGACTGTAAACATTATGGCTATGAAACAGGACAGTAAACATTATGGCTATGAAACAGGACAGTAAACATTATGGCTATGAAACAGGACAGTAAACATTATGGCTATGAAACAGGACAGTAAACATTATGGCTATGAAACAGGACAATAAACATTATGGCTATGAAACAGGACTGTAAATATTATGGCTATGAAACAGGACAGTAAACATTATGGCTATGAAACAGGACTGTAAACATTATGGCTATGAAACAGGACTGTAAACATGATGACTATGAAACAGGACTGTAAACATGATGACTATGAAACAGGAGAGGAACCTTCCTCTCTCTTTTCTATTAAACTAAACTCTGCAGCCACCTGTGCTTCTTTCATTAATAACGGCAGAGATACGGGGGGAAACCCTTCGCTTCTTTCATTCTCTATGATTAACCACCAGGATGTTGTTTTTACCTGGTCAGACCAGGACGAGTACAGGGTGTCCGGGGAGCGAGACGGATGCGTTTGAAGCACATAACATTTAATAAGTCACTGTCAATAGGACTCTGCTTAACGTAACGCCAGACAGAAAGCGAAAAGAGGGGAGAAATAACCCAGTTTGCAATCCAAATGGCGCCCTATTTCCTTTATAATGCACTACTTTTGACCAGGGCCCATAGGGTCATAGTCAAAAGTAGTACATTATGTAGGGAATAGTGTGCCATTTGGAACGGAGTTCAGGATTCTTATCTTTCATCTCTCTAAGTGCCTTGCAGTACTAAGTGTCTGAGTCTCGTCATATTGTATTGGTGATATTTTTGTATTACCTAAACTTTCATCAGGTTTAAAGTCTGTTATGTACGGTATATTCCGATGACGTACAGTGATTGCACGTTGTTGAGAAGACTAAGCCCTTGAGCTTGAAATGTTTATAGAGATGATTCTAATTCATATATCCATGTACTATGTGTTTTCACTCCAGTTTGTTTTAGGCGGTTTACACATTTACATAGAGGGTAGGCAAACTCCTTGGGTCAGTCCAGTTGGAGTGTAAACAGTCTGTTAAACTTGAACTTACAGTCTGTCCCAACACAAACACAAGGCATGACTTAGAGCATGTAGTCATGAGGCAACTTCAACATTTTGTGACAACATCAAAATCAGAATCAATCTATGAATGACCCTTCTAGGCATGGCCACATTTGTATTCTGTAGCTGCCAGTTAATCTTCTGTAAATCATTCATTTCTTTGTTATAATTTTTTTTCTCTCACAGACAATGGAAGACATCCCTCTCCCCTTTCCAACACATTTTCCTGTAAATCATACATTTTTGGCGAAAGATGAAAGTATTATAAATCTGTGGAGAGGAGTCTCTGTTGGTTGTTGGGGTCAAACCTTTCTCAGACGATGGACAGACTACCAAGAGAAAGAGAGACATGGGCCAATCGTGCAGAGTTCATCCTTTCTTCAGTAGGCTATGCAGTCGGAATTGGAAATGTCTGGCGCTTTCCATATGTCTGCTTTAGCGGTGGTGGAGGTCAGTTCATGGAAAAGTATGCTTTGGGGTACAACATTACCTTGGAGCTCGTATACTAGTTTTAATAGACTATTATTAGATGAAATGTTTTATCATTGATTTCTACATCTAATTACCATATCCTCTCCTCAGGTGCATTCCTCGTTCCCTATCTTACCATGATGTGTCTGTGTGCCATCCCACTGGTGTTCATGGAGTTTACAGTGGGGCAGTACACAAAAAAAGGACCTGTTGAGGCGTTCATCAACATCTGTCCTCTAATGAAAGGTGGGATAACTTTTGCCTCAAAAAAGGGAAGATCATACATTACAAGACACAATTGACCAGTATTATGAAGTCAGTTTTATATCAAGAGAGACCACAAGTAACAGAATACTAGAGCCTGTATCATTTTTCATTTTATTTGACCTTTAACCTATGCTATGTTTATTCCATGTTTGCTGTTGTTGATCTCCAGGTGTGGGTGTGGCTATGGTGATGCTGTCCTTCATCGTGGCCTCCTACAACAACACAGTCCTGACCTGGGTTCTGTACTACCTCTTCCACTCCTTCACAGCCCCGTTGCCATGGCAGCTCTGTAATGCCACCTGGAACATTCCAGAGAACTGTTCCAGCTTCATGGAAAACACCACCACCCACCTGCAGTCTGCCACTAAACAATTCTTTGAGTAGGTTTACATGTTACAGTAACATTTTAACCGTTCTCATTCAATGTTACTTCAAGCTGTGATGTTGGTTTAATCAAATTCACAACACAGACATCTCCCTAGTTGTTTTTATTCACCAAGCATGTTGCATCATTACACTTAAATACTGTGTGTGCTTAGCCATAGGCTCCTGGAAATTACGGAGGGGATTGAGACTGTGGGCCACCTGCGATGGGAGCTGGTCGGAATTCTCCTGCTGATCTGGGTCATCCTATTCTTCTGTGTCTTCAAGGGGATCAGATCCACTGGCAAAGTTGTCCATCCCTCCTGACTATTGTTAAAGACATTAGATACCCAACAGAGCACTTCATCAAAGTGATTCTGCTCTACTAATGATGAGTGTCGGGGAGAACTATTGCAGTGTGACACTCGAATCATTCCACACACTCAACGTGTGTGTGTGTGTGTGTGTGTGTGTGTGTGTGTGTGTGTGTGTGTGTGTGTGTGTGTGTGTGTGTGTGTGTGTGTGTGTGTGTGTGTGTGTGTGTGTGTGTGTGAGTGCGTGCGTGCGTGCGTGCGTGCGTGCGTGCGTGCGTGTGCTGTGTGTGTGTGTGTGTGTGTGTGTGTGTGTGTGTGTGTGTGTGTGTGTGTGTGTGTGTGTGTGTGTGTGTGTGTGTGTGTGTGTGTGTGTGTGTGTGGTGTGTACGCGTCCATCCACAGGTGGTGTACTTCACAGCACTGTTTCCATATGTGGTGCTCCTGGCTCTTCTGTTCAACAACGTCCGACTACCAGGAGCCCTGGATGGCATCCTATTCTTCCTCACACCCAAATGGAACAAACTGGGAGAGATACACGTGAGTGGGTCAAAGCACTTATAAACTTTGACTTGACTTCGACTTGAAGAAGTGATCTTATTCTTGAATTAATGACATAGACACGTTGTGATGATCTTGGTTAGGTTTCTCTACACTGATTTTCTTAGTCAGTTTGCAGGTCTTGCTCCCATAAAATAATTACTTTGTCAGTCTATAACACTGTATCTACCCATGCTCTTCATCATTATGTGGGAAGTGTTAGAGGACAGGTTGACCTCAGGAATGCCCGCTCATTGTTTCATGCTTCCAGGCAGTGGTGTTTTTATTTGTCTAGAGAAAACAATGTTTAACCAGCTCCTATTGTAAAAAAGTAACTGCCAAGCGTTTGCTTCTGTATACTGTTGATACAACTAGCTCCTGGGGCACTGCACTGGGGCTGGCCCATTGCTTCCAATGTGTGTGTGTCTCAGGGGGCATAAGCATAAAGACAAATGTCCAATCTCTGCAAGTAAATGGACAATAAGGTGATCTTTTTCACAGGTATGGATTGATGCTACTGCTCAGATCTTCTACTCAATAGGCGTTGGATTTGGCTGCTTACTATCTATGGCCAGCCACAACAAGCTCAACAATAACATCCTCAGGTAGCCTGCAGAAAGCATTTTTTTTTTTTACGTGTGACGTTTTGTACATTGCACTGCCATTGCTAACAAACACACAGATATACAGTATTTGGCCCCATACAAACTGACTGCCTCCTGGTGTGGTGCTAGTGTTGGACTTCTACAGAACTATGGATTTCATCGGAATTATGTTAAAAAAATTACTTCATAAACGTAAACAATGAACTCATCATTATCTTTTGTGTGCGGCAGGGATGCAATGATTGTCACTTTGGCGAACTCTGCCACCAGTATTTTTGCTGGCTTCGTCATGTTCTCTGGCATCGGCTACATGGCACACGTGCGCCACCTCCAAGTGGAGCAACTGGCTGTTGGAGGTACTGTTCAGGAGGACTTAGCTCTGGTCCAGGGCGTTACTGACTGTTGGAGGTACTGTTCAGGAGGACTTAGCTCTGGTCCAGGGCGTTACTGGCTGTTGGAGGTACTGTTCAGGAGGACTTAGCTCTGGTCCAGGGCGTTACTGACCTTTGGATGTACTGTTCAGGAGGACTTAGCTCTGGTCCAGGGCGTTACTGGCTGTTGGAGGTACTGTTCAGGAGGACTTAGCTCTGGTCCAGGGCGTTACTGGCTGTTGGAGGTACTGTTCAGGAGGACTTAGCTCTGGTCCAGGGCGTTACTGACTGTTGGAGGTACTGTTCAGGAGGACTTAGCTCTGGTCCAGGGCGTTACTAACTGTTGGAGGAACTGTTCAGGAGGACTTAGCTCTGGTCCAGGGCGTTACTGACTGTTGGAGGAACTGTTCAGGAGGACTTAGCTCTGGTCCAGGGCGTTACTAACTGTTGGAGGAACTGTTCAGGAGGACTTAGCTCTGGTCCAGGGCGTTACTGACTGTTGGAGGAACTGTTCAGGAGGACTTAGCTCTGGTCCAGGGCGTTACTGACTGTTGGAGGAACTTCAGGAGGACTTAGCTCTGGTCCAGGGCGTTACTGACTGTTGGAGGAACTGTTCAGGAGGACTTAGCTCTGGTCCAGGGCGTTACTGACTGTTGGAGGTACTGTTCAGGAGGACTTAGCTCTGGTCCAGGGCGTTATTGACTGTTGGAGGTACTGTTCAGGAGGACTTAGCTCTGGTCCAGGGCGTTACTGACTGTTGGAGGTACTGTTCAGGGGGACTTAGCTCTGGTCCAGGGCATTACTGACTGTTGGAGGTACTGTTCAGGAGGACTTAGCTCCAGTCAAGTACATTACATGTGGTTTGCTGATGCTGAGCCTTTTTCAACAGGCATATTTTTCAAGTTTTAATGTCACGTACACAAGTACAGTGAAATGCCTTGCTTGCTAGCTCTAATCCCAACAATCCCAACAATCCCAACTAGTAATCAATAACAATGTATTACTAAAAAGAACAAGGTAAAACAAAAACACACGAGAAATAAGAAGTTCACGAGAAGGTAAGAAGCTACATACAGGGTCAGTTCTAATGCCATATTTACAATGTGTAGGGATACTGGAGTGATAGAGGGATATAGGATATATGATTAACAGAGTAGCAGCAACGTCTATGATGAATGTATGTGAGTGTGTGCATTTGTGTAGAGTCTGTTAAATGTGTGTGCGTGTTATGTGTGAGCAAATTAAGTGTGTGTGTGTGTGTGTGTGTGTGTGTGTTGGAGAGTCAGTGTGTGTGAGGGAGTGTATAGAGTCCTGTGAGTGTGCATAGAGACAGCGCAATAATAAAAATAAACAAAAGGGTCAACTCAGATAGTCTGTGTAGCCATTTTGTTAGCTATTTATTTGGCTTGGGGATAGAAGTTGTTCAGGGGCCTGTTGATGTCAGACTTGATGCACCGGTACTATTTGTTGTGCAGAAGTAGAGAAAATGGCCTGTGGCTTGGGTGGCTGGAGTCTTTAATAATTTTACGGACCTTTCATACCGCCTGATATAGAAGACCTGGATGACAGGGAGCTGGGCAGTCTGCACCACCCTCTGTAGCGCCATGCGATCGAGAGTGGTGCGGATGCCATACCAAGCAGTGGTTCAGCTAGTCAAGGTGCTCTCAATGGTGCAGCTGTAGAAATGTTTGAGGATTTGAGGGCCCGTGCCAAACCTTTTCAACCTCCTGAGGGGTAAGAGGCGCTGTCGCACCCTTTTTTACGACTGTCCGTCTGCGTGTGGATCATGTTAAATCCCTAGTGATTTGGACACAGAGGAACTTGAAGCTCTCGACCCGCTCCACTGCAGCCTCGTCGATGTGGATGGGGAAATGCTCGCCCCCTCGTGTCCGGTAATCCATGATCAGCTCCTTGGTCTTACTGAGGTTGAAGGAGAGTTTGTGATCCTGGCACCACACTGCCAGGTTACTGATCTCCTGTCTCATTGTTGCTGATCAGGCCTACCACCGGCGTGTCGTCAGCAAACTTGATGATGGTGTTGGAGTCGTGCATGGCCACGCAGTCGTGGGTGAACAGGGATTACAGGAGGGGGCTGAGGTGATGTTCCCTACCCTCATGCACCTGGGGTCGGCCTGTCAGGAAGTCCAGGATCCAGTTGCAAAGGGGGGTGTTTAGTCCCAGGGCCCTAAACTTGGTGACGAGCTTGGAGGGGACAATGTTGTTGAACGCTGAGCTGTAATCAATGAATAGCATTCTCACATAGGTTTTCCTCTTATCTAGGTGGGTGAGGGCAGTGTGGAGTGCAATTGAGTTTGCATCGTCTATGTATCTGTTGGGACGGTATGCAAATTGGAGTGGGTCTAGGATGTGGGTCTATGGTGTGTGCCATAACCAGCCTTTCAAAGCACTTTTGATTACAGATGTGACTGCTACAGGACAGTAGTCACTGTGGAATGAAGCCTTACATGCTGACCACACAGCTTGCAATGCGTGCCCAAGAGTTGCAAAATAATTGTACACATTCTTGTTATTCAATTGTTGCACCCACACTACTTGCACACGCCAACGAGCGTCTGCGTTGCCAAGCGCTAAAATAGAAGTCAGTTCTATTTGTGACGCTGAACGCTGTGCAAGTCCTGTCTCTCCCATCTCCTCATTGGTTTATAGAAGCAGATACCCACATGCCATCTCTCATTGGTTATACCCAAGTTGGTGATTGAAAGACGGCTCGTCGGTCGTCGTGGTAATACTATGAAAGTTAGATGCTAATCACCATATAAAGTCCAAAGAAGAAAAAGCCTAGAAAGAGGAGAGATGACTAGAAACGATTCGGTTGACCATTTTATGTGTGGATTAATTGTCGGAGAAAAGGAACTTGTGCATTTCAGGTAAAATAACAAGTCAACGTTTATATCACAGGACAAATTATCTAGCAACAGCAAGCTAGCTAGCTAAATTGTAATAAATATTTAATGCTTTTCGACCTGTCCCTGTAACGACTGTCTTTCGGTGAGTTAGTAGACCAAGGCGCAGCGGGTGATGAATACATAATGACTTTATTGCAAGACGAAGAACAGACACGAAATACACTTGACTAATTTACAAAATAACAAAACGAACTAGACAGACCTAAACTACGAACTTACATGAAACGAAGAACACATGAACAGGAACGACCGAAGGAACGAGACGAGACGAGACAGTACCGTGTGGTGCAACAAACACAGACACAGCGACAATCACCCACAAACAAACAGTGAGAACAACCTACCTTAATATGTCTCTCAATTAGAGGAAAACGCAAAACACCTGCCTCTAATTAAGAGCCATACCAGGCAACCCAAAACCAACATAGAAACAGAAAACATAGACTGCCCACCCAAAACTCACGCCCTGACCATCACACACATACAAAACAACAGAAAACAGGTCAGGAACGTGACAGAACCCCCCCCTCAAGGTGCGAACTCCGGGCGCACCCCTAAAACTCAAGAGGAGGGCCTGGGTGGGCATCTATCCGCGGTGGCGGCTCCGGCGATGGACGAGGACACCACTCCACCACTGTCTTTGTCCCCCTCCTTAGCGTCCTTTGAGTGGCGACCCTCGCCCCCAACCATGGTCCAGGAACCTTTACTAAGGCCCCTCCTACATAGAGGAGACAGCTCAGGACAGAGAGGTAGCTCCGGACAGAGGGACAGCTTAGGACAGAGGGACAACTCTGTACTAATGGCAACTCCGGACTGGGTGGCAGCTCCGGACTGGGTGGCAGCTCCGGACTGGGTGGCAGCTCCGGACTGAGTGGCAGCTCCGGACTGTAAGGCAGCTCATGACTGTAAGGCAGCTCATGACTGTAGGGCAGCTCATGACTGTAGGGCAGCTCATGACTGTAGGGCAGCTCATGACTGTAAGGCAGCTCATGACTGTAGGGCAGCTCATGACTGTAGGGCAGCTCATGACTGTAGGGCAGCTCATGACTGTAGGGCAGCTCATGACTGTAGGGCAGCTCATGACTGTAAGGCAGCTCATGACTGTAGGGCAGCTCATGACTGTAAGGCAGCTCATGACTGTAGGGCAGCTCATGACTGAAAGGCAGCTCATGACTGTAGGGCAGCTCATGACTGGAGGGCAGCTCATGACTGTAGGGCAGCTCCTGACTGTAGGGCAGCTCCTGACTGTAGGGCAGCTCCTGACTGGCTGGCGGCTCTGGCAGCTCCTGACTGGCTGGCGGCTCTGGTAGCTCCTGACTGGCTGGCGGCTCTGGCAGCTTCTGACTGGCTGGCGGCTCTGGCAGCTCCTGACTGACGGACGGCTCTAGCGGCTCCTGACTGACGGACGGCTCTAATGGCTCGGGACAGACGGGCGGCTCTAATGGCTCGTGGCAGACGGATGGCTCAGAAGGCGCTGGGCAGACAGATGGCTCAGAAGGCGCTGGGCAGACAGATGGCTCAGATGGCGCTGGGCAGACAGATGGCTCAGACGGCGCTGGGCAGACAGATGGCTCAGACGGCGCTGGGCAGACAGATGGCTCAGACGGCGCTGGGCAGACAGATGGCTCAGACGGCGCTGGGCAGACAGATGGCTCAGACGGCGCTGGGCAGACAGATGGCTCAGACGGCGCTGGGCAGACAGATGGCTCAGACGGCGCTGGGCAGACAGATGGCTCAGATGGAGCTGGGCAGACAGATGGCTCAGACGGCGCTGGGCAGACAGATGGCTCAGACGGCGCTGGGCAGACAGATGACTCAGACGGCGCTGGGCAGACAGATGGCTCAGACGGAGCTGGGCAGACAGGCAGTGCAGAAAGCGTTGGGCAGACGGCCGACTCTGGCCTGCTGAGGCGCACAGTAGGCCTGGTGCGTGGTGCCGGAACTGGAGGTACCGGGATGACGGCACGCACTTCAAGGCTAGTGCGGGGAGCAGGGACAGGGCACACTGACCTCTCGAAGCGCACTATAGGCCTGGTGCGTGGTACCGGAACTGGAGGTACCGGGCTGAGGGCACGCACCTCAGGGCGAGTGCGGGGAGAAGGAACAGTGCGTACAGGGCTCTGGAGACGCACAGGTGGCTTAGTGCGTGGTGCCGGAACTGGAGGCACTGGGCTGGAGACACGCACCCTAGGGAGAGTGCGTGGAGGAGGAACAGGGCTCTGGAGACGCACTGGAAGCCTGGTGCGTGGTGTAGGCACTGGTGGTACTGAGCTGGGGCGGGAAAGTGGCGCCGGATATACCGGACCGTGTAGGCGTACTGGCTCCCTTGAGCACTGAGCCTGCCCAACCTTACCTGGTTGCATGCTCCCCGTAGCCCGTCCAGTGCGGGGAGGTGGAATAACCCGCACTGGGCTGTGTTGGCGAACCGGGAACACCATGCGTAAGGCTGGTGCCATGTACACCGGCCCGAGGAGACGTACTGGAGGCCAGATATGTTGAGCCGGCTTCATGGCACTTGGATCAATGCTCACCCTAGCCCTACCAGTGCGGGGAGGTGGAATAACCCGCACCGGGCTATGAACACGTACAGAAGACACCTTGCGCTCTACTGCGTAACACGGTGTCTGCCCGTACTCCCGCTCTCCACGGTTAGCCTGGGAAGTGGGCGCAGGTCTCCTACCTGCCCTCGGCCCACTACCTCTTAGCCTCCCCCCAAGAAATTTTTGGGTAGTACTCACTGGCTTTTCGGGCTTCCGTGCTAGACGCGTCCCCTCATAACGCCTGTTCCTCTCTCCGGTTTCCTCCAGCTGTTCCCATGGGCGGTGATTAACTTCAACTTTAGCCCATGGTCCCTTTCCTTCCATGATCTCCTCCCAAGACCAGAAATCCTGCTTTCTGCGCTGTCCGTTAACCCGCTGCTTGATCCGGGTTTGGTGGGTGATTCTGTAACGACTGTCTTTCGGTGAGTTAGTAGACCAAGGCGCAGCGGGTGATGAATACATAATGACTTTATTGCAAGACGAAGAACAGACACGAAATACACTTGACTAATTTACAAAATAACAAAACGAACTAGACAGACCTAAACTACGAACTTACATGAAACGAAGAACACATGAACAGGAACGACCTAACGAAACACATGAACAGGAACGACCGAACGAACGAGACGAGACTAGACAGTACCTTGTGGTGCAACAAACACAGACACAGCAACAATCACCCACAAACAAACAGTGAGAACAACCTACCTTAATATGACTCTCAATTAGAGGAAAACGCAAAACACCTGCCTCTAATTAAGAGCCATACCAGGCAACCCAAAACCAACATAGAAACAGAAAACATAGACTGCCCACCCAAAACTCACGCCCTGACCATCACACACATACAAAACAACAGAAAACAGGTCAGGAACGTGACAGTCCCCAAATTAATATAATTGGTTCAGAGTTTGTTTTGATATTTCAACCTGCGTGTCGTGATGGCGTTTGGTGTGGTGGGACAAAATCAATTTGGCCACGATGGCGCACGCGCGCGTCTGGTTTGGGTACGGTGTTAAAGTTATTTGGAACAGGAATAATGGTGGTCAGTTAAAGACGTGAGGATTACCGACTGGGACAAGGAGAGGTTGAAAATGACAGTGAATATGCCTGGAATACTGGAATACCGTCTTGCGAGTGTTTACCTGATTAAAGACCTTACTCACGTCGGCCTTAGAGACAGAGATCACCAAGTCCTCTGGGTTGGTGGGGGCCCTCACACCCGGCACGGTGTTGTTATTGTCGAAGCTTGCATAAAATGCATTGAGTTCATCTGGTAGAGAGGCATCGTTGGGCAGATCATGGCTGGGTCTTCCTTTGTAATCCGTAATGGACTGTAGCCCCTGCCACATGTAGTGGGAGTCGGAGCCTGTGTAGTATGATTCCCCCTTATTCCTATATTGTCCTTTTGCTTGTTTTGTTGAAGAATGCTCAGCATCAGCAAGCCTCACGTAACACCCTTGACCAGAGCTAAACAGGGGTTATGTACAGATTGTGAAAACTGAATGTAGATGCTAAAGAGAACTTGTCCCACTTTAAATGAACAACAAATTATACTGAATTATCACAAAGTATTCCTTGACGTAATCCAAGTAAGTAAATGTGGTGTGTTGCTAGTCTGAAGTAAATGTGGTGTGCCTGCTAGTCTGAAGTAAATGTGGTGTGTTGCTAGTCTGAAGTAAATGTGGTGTGTTGCTAGTCTGAAGTAAATGTGGTGTGTTGCTAGTCTGAAGTAAATGTGGTGTGTTGCTAGTCTGAAGTAAATGTGGTGTGTTGCTAGTCTGAAGTAAATGTGGTGTGTTGCTAGTCTGAAGTAAATGTGGTGTGTTGCTAGTCTGAAGTAAATGTGGTGTGTTGCTAGTCTGAAGTAAATGTGGTGTGTTGCTAGTCTGAAGTAAATGTGGTGTGTTGCTAGTCTGAAGTAAATGTGGTGTGTTGCTAGTCTGAAGTAAATATGGTGTGCTTGGAGTATTTCTGGTTTTGAAATAGTAGCAGTAGTGGTAGAGACAGCAGTAGTAATGGTAGTAATAGGGTTTTTCCCATTCCAGTTTATGGCCATTGAAATGCATTGGGATTTATGCAAATATGTTTGTAGTGTAAAAAAGTATGTTTTTCAAGCACCGGTGTCAACCTGCACGTTTTAAAGTTGTTTTGGTGTTGGTAGCTTTAACGGTTCAAGAGCAGTGGCCAAAAAGTACAAATTGTATAAATGGTATCAAAAAGTTGTATACAAGCAACCTATTCCAGACCGGTCTGCACGTTTTAAAGTTTGAATGGCGTTTCTAGCTGCAACGGTGGGAAGACTAGTTGCGACTGGAATCTTTCCCATTCAAGTCTAAGGCCAATGGAATTCTTTGGAATTGATGAAAATATGGTTGTAGGGTGAAAAGTATTAGTAGTATCCAGGGGTTGGAACCAGTTCAGGGAACAGAACAGAAAACCAGAAGAAGAAAAAAACATTTTCAATGAACAGAATCGGAAGCGGGAACACAACTGATCTATACTGTTCCAGAAACAGAACTGTTATCTTAAAAGCGTGAGAACTGGTTAAAACTTTAATTTACGTTCTGAACATTTTTAGCTGTTGTACATCAAAGCCGTCCCTCTGTCAATCAGAAACTTCTTCCACTGTCTGCATGCCAACTGAAAATCTTTGACAGAATTTTATTTTGCTGGTCGGAACAGTTGAACGGAACAAACAAATAATAGCTCTATTCATAATGAAACAATTGGAAAATAATGTAATTTTTTAAAGCAAACTGCAGATGTTCAGCCTGGACGTTTCAAAGTTGTTTTGTTGTTGGTAGCTTTTATAGGTTTGGTCCTACAGGTGGCAGCAGAAGGCAAATAAGAATAATAAGAATGAACAGGTTCTAAAGTACATCTAATAAACTGTCAAATCAAATCACATTTTAATTGTCACATGCTCCAAATACAACAAGTGTAGACTTTACCGTGAAATGCTTACTTACGAGTCCTTTCCCAACAATGCAGTTAAAAAGTAAGAAAATTAACAAATAGATAAAAATTAAATAATAACACAATAAAATAATATAAACGAGGCTATATACGAGGAGTACTGGTACCGAGTCAGTGTGCTGGGGTACGAGGTAGTTGGTGTGGTTAATCAAATCAAATCAAATATTATTAGTCACATGCGCCGAATACAACAGGTGTAGTAGACCTTACAGTGAAATGCTTACTGACAAGCCCCTAACCAACAATGAGGTTGAAAAAATACGAATAACAATAAGAAATAAAAGTAGTTAAAGAGCAGCAGTAAAATAACAATAGCGAGACTATATACAGGGTACCGGTACAGAGTCAATGTGCGGGGGCACCGGTTAGTCGAGATAATTGAGGTAATATGTACACTACCATTCACAAGTTTTGGGTCACTTAGAAATGTCCTTGTTTTTGAAATATATATATATATTTTTTTTTCTCATTAAAATAAAATAAAATTGGTCAGAAATACAGTGTAGACATTTTTAATGTTGTAAATGACCATTGTAGCTGGAAATGGCTGATTTTTAATGGAATATCTACATAGGCGTACAGAGGCCCATTATCAGCAATCATCACTCCTGTGTTCCAATGGCACTTTGTGTTAGCTAATCCAAGTTTATCATTTTAAAAGGCTAATTGATGATTAGAAAACCCTTTCGCAATTATGTTAGCACAGCTGAAAACTCTTGTGCTGATTAAAGAAGCAATAAAATTGGCCTTCTTTAGACTAGTTGAGTATCTGGAGCACTGGCATTTGTGGGTTCGATTACAGGCTCAAAATGGCCAGAAACAAAGACCTTTCTTCTGAAACTCATCAGTCTATTCTTGATCTGAGAAATGAAGGCTATTACATGCGAGAAATTGCCAAGAAACAGAGTAGAACAAGTACAATAGAGTGTCTAGTTTGAGAAACAGACATCTCACAAGTCCTCAACTGGCAGCTTCATTAAATTCTACCCGCAAAACACCAGTCTCAATGTCAACAGCGAAGAGGCAACTCCGGGATGCTGGCCTTCTAGGCAGAGTTCCTCTGTCCAGTGTCTGTGTTCTTTTGCCCATCTTAATCTTTTCTTTTTATTGGCTAGTCTGATATATGACTTTTTCTTTGCAACTCTGCCTAGAAGGCCAGCATCCCGGAGTTGACTCTTCACTGTGCTTTTCTTTCAAAAACAAGGCCATTTCTAAGTGACCCCAAACTTTTGAACGGTATTGTACATGTAGGTAGAGTTATTGAAGTTACTATGCATAGATAATAACAGAGAGTAGCAGCGGTGGAAAATAGTGTGGGGGGGGGCAATACAAATTGTCTGGGTAGCCATTTGATTAGATGTTCAGGAGTCTACTGGCTTGGGGGTAGAAGCTGTTTAGAAGCCTCTTGGACCTAGACTTGGCGCTCCGGTACCGCTTGCCGTGAGGTAGCAGAGAGAACAGTCTATGACTAGGGTGGCTGGAATAATTTTAGGGCCTTCCTCTGACACCGCCTGGTATAGAGGTCCTGGATGGCAGGAAGCTTGGCCCCAGTGATGTACTGGGCTGTACGCACTACCCTCCACAGTGCCTTGCGGTCGGAGGCCGAGCAGTTGCCATACCAGGCAGTGATGCAACCTATCAGGATGCTCTCGATGGTGCAGCTGTAGAACCTTTTGAGGATCTGAGGACCCATGCCAAATCTTTTCAGTCTCCTGCGAGGGAATATGTTTTGTCGTGCCCTCTTCATGACTGTCTTGGTGTGCTTGGACCATGTTCGTTTGTTGATGATGTGGACACCAAGGAACTTGAAGCTCTCAACCTGCTCCACTACAGCCCCCCCCCCCCCCCCCCCCCATGAGTCAGGCCTCCTTTTCCCGTAGTCCACAATCATCTCCTTTGTCTTGATAATGTTGAGGGAGAGGTTGTTGTCCTGGCACCACACAGCCAGGTCTCTGACCTCCTCCCTATAGGCTGTCTCGTCGTTGTCAGTGATCAGGCCTACCACTGTTGTGTCATTGGTATACTTAATGATGGTGTTGGAGTCGTGCCTGGCCGCGCAGTCATGAGTGAACAGGGAGTACAGGAGGGGGCTGATTGCACACCCCTGAGGGGCCCCTTTGTTGAGGATCAGCGTGGCGTATGTGTTGTTACTTACCCTTACCACCTGGGGGCAGCCCGTCAGGAAGTCCAGGATCCAGTTGCAGAGTGAGGTGTTTAGTCCCAGGGTCCTTAGCTTATTGATGAGCTTTGAGGGCACTATGATGTTGAAAGCTGAGCTGTAGTCAATTAATAGCATTCTCACATAGGTGTTCCTTTTGTCCAGGTGGGAAAGGGCAGTGTGGATCTGTGGATCTGTTAGGGCGGTAAGCAAATTGGAGTGGGTGTAGGGTTTCTGGGGTAATGGTGTTGATGTGAGCAATGACCACCCTTTCAAAGCACTTCATGGCTACAGACGTGAGTGCTACGGGTCGGTAGTCATTTAGGTAGGTTATCTTAGTGTTCTTGGGCACAGCACAGGGTTTGCTTAAAACATGTTGGTATTACAGACCCGGAAAGGGAGAGGTTGAAAATGTCAGTGAAGACACTTGCCAGTTGGTCAGCGCATGCTCAGAGTACACGTCCTGATAATCCATCTGGCCCTGCGGCCTTGTGAATGTTGACCTGTTTAAACGTCTTAATCACATCGGCTGCTGAGAGCGTGATCACACAGTTGTCCGGAACAGCTGGTGTTCTCATGCATGTTTTAGTGTTATTTGCCTCGAAGTGAGCATAGAAGTAGTTTAACTCATCTGGTAGGCTCGTGTCACTGGGCAGCTCTCGTCTGTGCTTCCCTTTGTAGTCTGTAATGGTTTGCAAGCCCTGCCACATCGAACGAGCGTCAGAGCAGGTGTAGTACGATTCAATCTTAGTCCTGTATTGACACTTTGCCTGTTTGATGGTTCGTCAAAGGGCATAGCAGGATTTCTTATAAGCTTCCGGGTTAGAGTCCCGCTCCTTGAAAGTGGCAGCTCTACCCTTTAGCTCGATGCGGATGTTGCCTGTAATCCATGGCTTCTGGTTGGGGTATGTACGTACGGTCACTGTGGGGATCCCAGACATATTCCAGTCTGTGCTAGCAAAACAGTCCTGTAGCTTAGCATCTGCTTCATCTGACCACTTTTTATTGACCGAGTCACTGGTGCTTCCTGCTTTAATTTGTGCTTGTCAGCAGGAATCAGGAGGATAGAATTATGGTCAGAATAGCCAAATGGAGGGCGAGGGAGAGCTTTGTACATGTCTCTGTGTGTGGAGTAAAGGTGGTCCAGAGTTTTTTTCCTCTGGTTGCACATTTAACATGCTGATAGAAATTTGGTAAAACAGATTTAAGTTTCCCTGCATTAAAGTCCCTGGCCACTAGGAGCGCCGCCTTTGGGTGAATGTTTTCCTATTTGCTTATGGCAGAATACAGCTCATTGAGTGCGGTCTCAGTGCCAGCATCGGTCTGTGGGATATGTAGACAGCTACGAAAAATACATTTAAAAACTCTCTAGGTATCGTGCACCAGCTATTATTTACAAAAATACATAGTCCGCCGCCCCTTGTATTACCAGACGCCGCTGTTCTATCCTGCCGGTACATCGCATAACCAGCCAGCTGTATGTTGATAATGTCGTCGTTCAGCCACAGTTTTTAATGTCCCGTTGGTAGTTTAATCTTCCTCGTAGGTCGTCGATTTTATTTTCCAATGATTGCACGTTAGCTAGTAGAACGGAAGGCAGGGGGGGTTTACTCGGGCCTCTTTTTCAGGGTTTTCGGCCTGTTCCCGGGAAAGCAGAATGTCGTTCACGTCGGGATCGTCGGACTCGTTATCGGGAAAAAAAAGCTTCTGCCAGTTGGTGGTGGGTAGTCGCTGTTCTGATGTCCACAAGTTATTTTAGGTCATAAGAGACGATAGCAGCAACATCATGTTCAAAATAAGTTTTAAAAAATAAGTTACAAACAAGGCAAAAAAACTAACGTAAGAACACAATCAGTTAGGAGCATGTAAAATATCAGCCATCTTCTCTGGCGTCGTCTTCAAGATAATAATTGGGTATGGTTAGGTGATTGATTGATTGAATTACTATGTACATGTGTGTGAGGTGTGAAAAGCAGAAAGTCTGGGTCACCATTTAATTAATTGTTTTGCAGTCTTATGACTTTGGGTTGGAAGCTGTTCAGGAGCCAATTGGACACAGACCTGGTGCTCCAGGACTGCTTGCCATGCAGTAGCAGAGAAAACAGACTGTGACTTGAGTGGCAGGAGTCTTTGACCATTTTTAGAGCCTTCCTCTGACACTGCCGGCATAGAGGTCCTGGATGGTAGGAAGCTTGGCCCCAGTGATGGGCCGTACGCACTACCCTCTGTTGTGCCTTACAGTCGGATGCTGAGCAGTTGCCATACCAAGCGGTGATGCAGCCAGTCAAGATGTAGTGTGAAGTAATTTAATGATGCAACCGCCATACCTGGCCTAGAATGTGTTGTTGCTTGAACTGTCACACTAGAACTGTACCTGTCAGGTACTGAAAACACAGAACGTGTCATGGTTATAGACACAGTGACAGACGCTATGTTGTGTATTGTGTGTGTGTGTGTGTGTGTGTGTGTGTGTGTGTGTGTGTGTGTGTGTGTGTGTGTGTGTGTGTGTGTGTGTGTGTGTGTGTGTGTGTGTGTGTGTGTGTGTGTGTGTGTGTTTGTGTGTGTTTATCCAGGGCCTGGTTTGGCATTTGTGGTTTACCCAGAGATCTTCAGCACCATGCCTGTCTCCCAGCTCTGGGCCATCCTCTTCTTCCTCATGCTGATGTGTCTCGGCCTGGATAGTCAGGTGTAGCAGCACAGAAACACACAGAGCACACACACACACACACAAACACACACACACACACACACACACACACACACACACACACACACACACACACACACACACACACACACACACACACACACACACATAGCCAGTATAGTTTACTGTGTGTCTTGTCTTTACAGTTTAATGTATGTTTTGTCTGTATAGTTTCATGTGTGTTTTGTTTTTATAGATTGTGTATAGTTTGTTTGTTTTGTCTGTATAGTTTGTGTGTTTGTCTGTATAGTTTAATGTGTGTTTTGTCTGTACAGTTTGTGTGTTTTGTCTGTATAGTTTGTATGTTTTGTCTGTATAGTTTAATGTGTGTTTTGTCTGTATAGTTGAATGTGTTTTGTCTGTATAGTTGTATGTGTGTTTTGTCTGTATAGTTTAATGTGTTTTGTCTTTACAGTTTAATGTGTGTTTTGTCTTTATAGAATGTGTGTTTTGTCTGTATAGTTTGTGTGTTTTGTCTGTATAGTTTGTATGTTTTGTCTGTATAGTTTAATGTGTGTTTTGTCTTTATAGTTTAATGTGTGTTTTGTCTTTATAGAATGTGTGTTTTGTCTGTATATTTTGTGTGTTTTGTCTTTACAGTTTAATGTGTGTTTTGTCTTTATAGTTTAATGTGTGTTTTGTCTTTATAGAATGTGTGTTTTGTCTGTGTAGTTTGTGTGTTTTGTCTGTAAAGTTTGTGTGTTTTGTCTGTATAGTTGAATGTGTTTTGTCTGTATAGTTGAATGTGTGTTTTGTCTGTATAGTTTGCCCTTGTGGAGGTCATGGGGACTTTCATTATGGACAGCTTTGGCCCAAAGATTCTCCTCATGCTGAACTATAAAGAGCTGGTGACCCTATTACTCTGCTTCTTGACCTTCCTGCTTGGCCTTCCCTGCATTACTCAGGTGTGTGTTTGTATTTCTGTTTGTATGTGTGTGTGTGTGTGCATGCGTGTGTGTATCTGGTTTCAAGAGGTGTAACCTTGGTGCCATTATCGTTTTCAAACTTATAACCTATTGTGCCCTTGGGTCTTGGTCTTTACAGGGCGGGGTCTACATCTTCCAGCTGTTAGACTATTCTGTTGGCATAACACTGATGTTCGCTTCTTTATTTGAAGTCGTTACTCTAAGCTGGATATTTGGTAAGTGCTCCAATGAGAGCTTATATGGTGCTCTTTTCCACAATGAATGAATATGTTTGCTTCATCTGACCATGAATAATAATTACCTGTAGTATGTTTGACATTATTCATCGATTTTTCTCTCCAAAACAAGTCCTCTTGCTTCCAAAGAAGATTTGTGAAGTATTTTCTGAACATGTCCCCAATGGAAACGTCATGTGACCTTTCTTTCAAAGATTGATTTCATATACAACAAGTAATGTTTTACACTTCCTGCTGATTTGTAGGAGTATGGCGGCTCTCTATCATGGTGAAAAGGATTCTGGGAAAGCCTCCAAACGTCTTCTTTAAGGCCTGCTGGTTGGTGGTCTCTCCGCTGTTGATCGTGGTGAGTCTAGTTAAAGATCCTCATTCATGCACTAACCCAGTGCAGTGGGTGACATGGCCCTTATCCCAGGGAGGTCGTTCAAGTTTTATATCGAAATCTGACATCTATCCATGTCTTGAAGATGTCGGGAAATGCCATGAAAACCGAACATTAGGGACAACAGTGAGCGCTAATACCATCAAGTAGGCTTGGGTTGTGAAAGGGGGTGGCAGATGGTCGTAATCCCATGACTCTGGATCAGAAGGTTGTGTGTTCGATCTCATTTGTGGACACTGGTTTAATGTTGTTTTGTTTTAAGCCCTATCTCAAACCTTAACACTTACCTTAACCATTCAGAATGAGTGCCTAAACTTAACCCTTAACTTTGAAGTTTGACGTTTGGAAAACATGGATAAACGCTCTCTTTTCTGAGACTGTGAGAGCTTGTTGCTTATCCAGGGCAGCTGGTTGAGAGAATGCCAAAAGTGTGCAAAGCTGTCATCAAGGCAAAGGCTGGCTATTTGAAGAATCTCAAATATAAAATATATTTAGATTTGTTTTACACTTTTTTGGTTACTACATGTTATTTCATAGTTTTGATGTCTTCACTATCATTCTACAACGTAGAAAAGAAAAAGCCTTGAATGATTAGGTGTTCTAAAACTAGTGTATATTTACAAAAAAGGAATATATTGGGGTATATATTTATTTAACTATGCAAGTCAGTTAAGAACAAATTCTTATTTTCAATGACAGCTTAGGAACAGTGGGTTAATTGCCTTGTTCAGGGGCAGAACAACAGATTTTTACTTTGTCAGCCCGGGGATTTGATCTTGCAATCTTTCAGCTACTAGTCCAACACGCTAACCACTAGGGTACCTGCCGATTGGAAATGATGCAGACAATTATATTGATAGAAGCCATAATATATCTGCAATATTAAAGCTGATCTACCCTCTAAATAAATACATACAAATCACGCTGCATTGTATTGCGAGTTTAACTGTGTTTCCCGGTTCTGTATTTTGCACAGGTACGTCTCTTACCTTTTATGGTGGACTTTTCTTTAGGATTAAGATATTTGTTAACAAAAATGTATGTATTCAACCTTAGCTATTTTTCCCCTAGCCAGAAGATCCGACCTGCTTGCTTACAGCTGCACTAGGGTCGGACAGGCTGTCTAGATTAAGACACAGTGAATCCGGCGCCAAATATGGCTAGGAAAACGTACCTCAATCCAGGGATGAAAAACCGAATCCGTGGTGTCTTAGTCTACAGGGGAAGCCTGTCCGACCCTACTGCAGCTGTAAGGCTATTATTTTTTACCTTGAAAAGTAAACTCTTTTCCCAACCAATCTTTTCTACCTGCAGGCCATATTGGTCACTGCCATGGTCCAGCACAGCCCACTTCTTTACGGGAAGACATATCTCTACCCAGCATGGGCTGAAGGTGTTGCATGGATCATCACCTTTCTGTCTGTTGGCTGGATCCCTCTTGGAGCCATGCATGAGCTTCTTGGAAGGAAAGGCCCTTGCTTAGCGGTAAGGTTTGTATGTGAATGCACAGTAATCCATGACATGGATGGATGAATGGATGGATGGATGGATGTGTTGATGGGCAGACATATGAATGTATTCCTCTCTCCTGGTGTAGAGGCTGAAGGCGTCGGTGATTCCCAGGATCACCCTGGAGGAGGTCTGTAATGTGCCTGTCAATGAAGACCAACTCCAGGACCATGTTAAGTCTCTGTACAGTCTCTCTGAGGTCAGTCCTCTACGTGAAGAGAAAGACCGCGGGGACATGTAGGCTCCTGTGTGACCCATCTGCTAGAGCATGGGATTTGCAATGACGATTCCAGCTGGGGCATTCCATGTCTATATGCTCACAATGTCCATTGAATATACTTCTGAAAAGCACAACACTTAATAAAGGAATGTGACTTTGTCAATATTTTATTTTGGTGCTGTTTTCATTTGATACTTTCGGTACGCCACTGGAAAGTACAAAGGTGCTGTGGTCCAGACTACAGCCGCCTGAAAGCGCACATTAAGGCTTACTTCAGGATCTGCTATGTACATCCTAATATACACAGTTTCCAAGACACTTTGGGTAAAGAGAGTTGAAATATGCCTGCCGTTCTGTGCTTTGTCACATTGACAAGTGTTTAGGCTTGTTTTTAGCCCATGGACCCTGACAGGATAGTGCCGGTCCATCGCAAAGCTCTCAAAGTACACTAACACTGCTAGAGGTGTTGTTACAATAGCTTTTAATCAGACAATGGTGCAAACATTGTCTACACTATATAGACCTCTGTTTATTTGAAATAGATGGTATTTATTTTTATCTTTATGTATCTTGACGTATAGACTGGCTTAGATGGTGGTTTACTTCCTGAGTGCTCAGCACCAGGTGGTGTTTATACCATGCTGGTGATGTCTTTTTTACGAGTTGCATTTTCACACAAAATAAAATACAAATGTTTCTGTCAGACTTTTGCCCTTAAAAGGGTACTTTCTTGATTCTACCGTTATTAATTCAACTAATTGTCTCGCAAAACTAACAATCACCTCATAAAAATCCACTATTAGGAAGAAATGAAGGCACAGGGAGAGAGTGAGTCCATGAATGCAGGGTCGGCAGCACTCGGAGGCCAGGTGCCAGTACAGTGTGAGAGGGAGGTTTAGGAAGAGATAAACAGAGCAGGACAATAGACCACCCTGGAGCCAGCCTCAAACAAATTTCATGGGCCCCCGTGTCAAGTCAGTGTGGTGGAACATGCTAATCTCCTGTCTTAAAAACACTGGCCCCATGATGGACCGGTGTGGCAACAACATATAAGCTGATGAGAGTAGGGGGGACAGAGAGAGAAATAGAAGGGGTTGCTGATGATCTGGTGCTTCTGTCCCCAACCAAGGAGAGCCTACAGCAGCACCTAGATCTTCTGCACAGATTCTGTCAAACCTAGGCCCTGACAGTAAATCTCAGTAATTCAAAAATAATGGTTTTCCAAATAAGGTCCAGTTGCCAGGACCACAAATACAAATTCCATCTAGACACCGTTGCCCTAGTCCATACAAACAACTATACATACTTCGGCCTAAACATGAACACCACAGGTAACTTCCACAAAGCTGTGAACAATCTGAGAGACAAGGCAAGAAGGGCCTTATACACCATAAAAAGGAATATCATTCGACATCATTAGGATCTGGCAATTTGAATTATTTGAATCAATTATAGAACCCATTGCCTTTTATCGTTGTGAGGTCTGGGGTCCACTCACAAATCAATAATTCATAAAATGGGACAAACACCAAATTGAGATGATGCATACAGAATTCTGAAAAAAATATCCTCAGTGTAGAATGTAAAACACTAAATAATGCATGCAGAGCAGAATTAGGCCGATACCCGCTAATTATCCAAATCCAGAAAAGAGCCGTTAAATTCTACAACCACCTAAAAGGAAGTGATTCCCAAACCTTCCAGAACATAGACATCACCTACAGAGAGATGAACCTGGAGAAGAGTTCCCTAAGCAAGCTGGTCCTGGGGCTCTGTTCACAAACAGACCCCACAGAGCCCCAGGACAGCAACACAATTAGACCCAACCAAATCATGAGAGAAAAAAAATATCATTACTTGACACATTAGAAAGAATTTACTAACAAACTGAGAAAACTGGAATGCTATTTGGCCCTAAACAGAGAGTACACAGTTGCAAAATACCTGACCACTGTGACTGACCCAAAATTAAGGAAAGCTTTGACAATGTACACTCAGTGAGCATAGCCCTGCTATTGAGAGAGGCCGCCATAGGCAGACATGGCTTTCAAGGGAAGACAGGCTATGTGCACACTGCCCACAAAATGAGTTGGAAACTGAGCTGCACTTTCTAAACTCCTACCAAATATATGATCAAATTAGAGACACATATTTCCCACAGATTACACAGACCCACAAAGAATTTGAAAACAAATCCAATTTTGATAAACTCCCATATCTATTAGGTGAAATACCACAGTGCGCCATCACAGCAGCAAGATTTGTGACCTGTTGCCACAAGGGCAACCAGTGAAGAACAAACACAATTGTAAATACCACCCATATTTGTGTTTATTTATTTTCCCTTTTGTACTTGAACTATTTGTACATCGTTACAACACTATATATATATGCATAATATGATATTTGAAATGATATTTGAAATATGATATTTGAAATGAAATGTTACTGTTAATTTGATTGTTTATTTCACTTTTGTTTATTATCTCTTTCACTTGCTTTGGCAATGTAAACATATGTTTTCCATACCAATAAAGCCATTTGAATTGAATTGAGAGAGCGATAGAAGGGGTGAGGTTCCTTCCATCTCTATGGTATTTAATAGTATTGTGGGAGATACAATGCTGAGAGATTAGTAACTAGTGTAATTAAATGTCCTGTTGCAGATCATTTGTTGAATGCCTCCCAGTGGAGGAGTCCAGTGAAGGAACATAGCTAGACACTTTTTATTGGTCCTCAGAGAGACCTATGTTGGTGTATTTGCCAGAATGAGTTAAAAGAGAGCTTACGGGGCCTCCCGGGTGGCACAGTGGTCTAGGGCACTGCATCGCAGTGCTAGCTGCGCCACCAGAGTCTATGGGTTCGCGCCCAGGCTCTTTCGCAGCCGGCCGTGACCGGGGGGTCCGTGGGGCGATGCACAATTGGCCTAGTTTCGTCCGGGTTAGGGAGGGTTTGGCCGGTAGGGATATCCTTGTCTCATCGCGCTCCAGCGACTCCTGTGGCGGGCCGGGCGCAGTGCGTGCTAACCAAGGGGGCCAGGTGCACGGTGTTTCCTCCGACACATTGGTGTGGCTGGCTTCCGGGTTGGAGGCGCGCTGTGTTAAGAAGCAGTGTGGCTTGGTTGGGTTGTGCTTCGGAGGACGCATGGCTTTCGACCTTCGTCTCTCCCGAGCCCGTACGGGAGTTGTAGCGATGAGACAAGATAGTAATTACTAGCGATTGGAGACCACAAAAATTAGGGAGAAAAGGGGATAAAATTTATATAAAAACATTTTTTTTTAAAGAAAGCTTACATCTTATTCTATTCAGAAACCAACGAGCACTGACAGTATAATGATTTGTCAACCCACTGCGATTTCACCTCAACTCTTCAGTAGTTCAACTGAATGACAAGGGCCATTTTGATTTAATTGAACTGAATCTGTCAGTGTAGAGGTGTGATGATTGGTCAAGTCCCAGGTTTAAACCAGCCATGTACTGCACTATACACCATGTCCGCTGTGCTTAACCTGGATGCCATCAGCGTGCTGTATATCCAGCTGCCTGATTGGTTAATGTACAGTGAGGTTGAAATCTGTATTTGTCACTCTGGAGCACCAAGGCATTCTACCAAGTTACTAAAATAATACCATTCCCTCAGTCCACTTGATAAATTAGAAAACAGAACCGTTTACAGAACAAGCTGAGCAAATTAAGAGCAATATATTTTTTGGAACCAGACCAAGACTAGTGCTCGTCTTCACAGTAACAACTTCAGTATCCTAACGGAAACCTTCTATCTATTTCTGTGTTATAAGAGGAGAGTAGACTATAGACTGGAAACATCTACACTCTTCCAAGTCTACATCAGCACTCCATCCTGTCTACATTTACACATCAGTCTACATCAGCACTCCATCCAGTCTACATCAGCACTCCACCCAGTCTACATCAGCACTCCATCCAGTCTACATCAGCACTCCATCCAGTCTACATCAGCACTCCATCCAGTCTACATCAGCACTCCATCCAGTCTACATCAGCACTCCATCCAGTCTACATCAGCACTCCATCCAGTCTACATCAGCATTCCATCCAGTCTACATCAGCACTCCATCCAGTCTACATCAGCACTCCATCCAGTCTACATCAGCACTCCATCCAGTCTACATCAGCACTCCACCCAGTCTACATCAGCACTCCATCCAGTCTACATCAGCACTCCATCCAGTCTACATCAGCACTCCATCCAGTCTACATCAGCACTCCATCCAGTCTACATCAGCACTCCATCCAGTCTACATCAGCACTCCATCCAGTCTACATCAGCACTCCATCCAGTCTACATCAGCACTCCACCCAGTCTACATCAGCACTCCATCCAGTCTACATCAGCACTCCATCCAGTCTACATCAGCACTCCATCCAGTCTACATCAGCACTCCATCCAGTCTACATCAGCACTCCATCCAGTCTACATCAGCACTCCATCCAGTCTACATCAGCACCATATCCAGTCTACATCAGCATTCCATCCAGTCTACATCAGCACTCCATCCAGTCTACATCAGCACTCCATCCAGTCTACATCAGCACTCCATCCAGTCTACATCAGCACTCCATCCAGTCTACATCAGCACTCCATCCAGTCTACATCAGCACTCCATCCAGTCTACATCAGCACTCCACCCAGTCTACATCAGCACTCCATCCAGTCTACATCAGCACTCCATCCAGTCTACATCAGCACTCCATCCAGTCTACATCAGCACTCCACCCAGTCTACATCAGCACTCCATCCAGTCTACATCAGCACTCCATCCAGTCTACATCAGCACTCCATCCAGTCTACATCAGCACTCCATCCAGTCTACATCAGCACTCCATCCAGTCTACATCAGCACTCCATCCAGTCTACATCAGCACTCCACCCAGTCTACATCAGCACTCCATCCAGTCTACATCAGCACTCCATCCAGTCTACATCAGCACTCCATCCAGTCTACATCAGCACTTTTGTGAAACTGTCCAGACAGTTTGACAATATCAGCTCAATCCCATGTAATATTATTTAGCAGTTTTATAGCGAAAAAGCTACTACTATCATACTGTATATTCCCCTATACAGCCATGCAATCCATCACCCTCTATATGTTCTCATTTGCTAACACTTGCTATCCTTGTGTCTAGGCTTGGTATGTGAACTGTTGAGCAAGATTATGTGCTTAGACTCCTGTGATGACATAGACAGGCCCTCGTTGAGTCAGAAACCCCAGCAAAGACAGCTAGCCACTGTGAGCTAAACAATTATTTTCCACTTGCAATTTGTCATGAAGTACCTTCCTCTTCACACACCATGATGGCATCTCTTGAGGCCCATTTGAAATGCTCAAAATATCTTTGTTGTTACCTTTAGTTCCAGGCACTAATATCCACTTATCCATGTATTTATTTCATGGCCTATACTAATGTCTGCTTCATTTACTGTATTCAATCGTTTTATTTACACAAACACTTTCCCTCCGTCATGTTTTTGTCCAGAACCAGCAGAGCCCCTAATCCTTGGGGCCGTGACATCACAGCTGAAGTAAACTTGGGAAGGTTCTTCCTCCTTTAGTGTCCTAACCCAGGGGAAATGGGATTAGTACCGCCAGGGGACTTCACTGCGGTGATGGAGTAGAGTGGAAAGGGAGAGAGGCCCAAGGCAGGAGTACACTGACTGAGAGTCTGAGAGACTGGACACTGAGAGACTGCCTAGTGAAATCTTGTGAGAAACATACTGGGAGATATGAAGATGCACCTTGAACGATTTAAAGGATGTAGAGAGACTTTCAGAGATTGATTGATTCTGAGAGAGAGAGAGAGAGAGAGAGAGAGAGAGAGAGAGAGAGAGAGAGAGAGAGAGAGAGAGAGAGAGAGAGAGAGAGAGAGGGAGAGGGAGAGAGAGAGACATTGAGACAGGAAAATCTCGAACTCAAGGATAATCCAAGCCTCTAAAGGACATGGTTTGTTACAGGAAATGGACGTAAAATGATTTTCAATCCTAAAATAATTTTGACATGGTTGCTGTGGTGTGAAAGACTCCCTCTCAGCTCAACAACGGAGTGAGAAGATACATTAGATAGATATCTCCTATAAGAAGATCTCTGGGCACCCAGGATATACTTTAGAAAGAGTCCAAGGTGACAGAGGCTACACGGGTTACTGGACTCTGATTGGCTAAATTAACTGGCTATAGCGAAGATCAACATCCACCCACTCTTGACAGGTTATCACGTGATTCTATCCGTGAAACAGGTAAGTTTGGAGGAGTTTTCTGTTGGCTGAAGTTGATGATCCTATATTGCTACACTTTGAATGTGACTCATGAATACATTGTGGAGATGTAGTGATATAGGTGCATCTGAATGTAAAACAAATATTCTCAGAATGGAGAATGCTCTGAGAAAATTCTGTCTTAGCGAGAGAAAGCGAGAGAGAGAGAGAGAGAGAGAGAGCGAGAGAGACTAGCATAATGAGATAACTCTCTCACAACAGATTGGCTACCTGCACTTGACATTTTTAGAAAGGCTTAGTCCACTGAATACTAGTTCACTCATTGTCGTACTGAACTCTTACTCCGCAGGCCATACAGAGGTGCACTGCGTCTTAACAAGTTGTTCTTCTGTGAGATGGTTTGTGTGACACCATGGTTTTTGGTAAGGTTTGAGTACATTTTGTGAACTGCCGATGAAGTACGACGCTCTCTCTGAGCTCCGTATTCGTCACCGACAGCTAGGTGTCAAGATGCTAGGACACTTTATCTGGAAGTTCCGCCATAACTCTCATATAAGAGTGTACTTATGAAAGGTTTAAGTGTATCGTGCTTCCAGGTTTATGGAAAACGAATATAGGCATTAGGATAGAATATTTCAATGAAGTGTTACTAATAATACTTGTGGGAATGTGAGAGCAGACTATCAGGATTAGGATTTGTGTTAAAGCCAATGGAAACTATGGAGCACTTGCACTGACTCAAGTGTCTGATATATTGGTATATTCATGTAACTAAAATATGTATCATGTTGTAGAACATAGTGATATGTTTGTTACTGCAGTTATACGTCACATCACACCTCACCATTTTCACACAGCACAGCAGTGTCTCAAATACAGTATCAGCTAACATGAACACCCCGGGACATCTGATCAGGGTACTGAAGAGGTCAGAACTAGCTATGGCCCAGGACATCTGATCAGGTTACTGAAGAGGTCAGAACTAGCTATGGCCCAGGATGTCTGATCAGGTTACTGAAGAGGTCAGAACTAGCTATGGCCCAGGACGTCTGATCAGGGTACTGAAGAGGTCAGAACTAGCTATGGCCCAGGACATCTGATCAGGGTACTGAAGAGGTCAGAACTAGCTATGGCCCAGGACGTCTGATCAGGGTACTGAAGAGGTCAGAACTAGCTATGGCCCAGGACATCTGATCAGGGTACTGAAGAGGTCAGAACTAGCTATGGCCCAGGAAATCTGATCAGGGTACTGAAGAGGTCAGAACTAGCTATGGCCCAGGACGTCTGATCAGGGTACTGAAGAGGTCAGAACTAGCTATGGCCCAGGACGTCTGATCAGGGTACTGAAGAGATTCTCTATCCTAAAAAAAATCTATTAACTGCACACAATCTCTCATAAAAAATGACTAACAAAACCCCCAGTATTATTACATACTGTATAACGTGAGACTAGTGTTGACCGCTTTTCATCCAGACGCTACATTAGTTCATTTAGTGTGTTTATCTACAGTGTGTGACGAGGGACACACAGTACCCTCACTCTGCATCACCACCATGTATGCTGACTCGCTAGGCCTAATCCCCTGTTCCTGCAGAGATTTACAAAGTCTACACAGCCCGTTCATGTATGGCCAAGATAAAGAAACGTGTGATGCACTCACATTCTTCCAGTGTGTATCTAAGGGAGGAAATAGCTTTGGTCATTTCCTCCCAGGACCTCATTTTCACTATGAAAGCAGATATTTAACGGTGCAGAAATATCCCTGTTGAGCATACTATGGACGGTACAGTCAAATCGTTGGGGTCTAAGGGCATTTTTCTGTTCTAGTGATTACAGTTCTAAAGAGCATATTACTTGTACTCACTGAGAAACTCAATGTTGTTCGCATTATACTGTCACATGATGACAATACTGTATTACTGTTTTTCAGAAGCAGTCCATCACTGCCTCTCAGCAATGGAGATTCTCACGTCCTTGGTGGTCAATGCAACACCTGAAGACATGAACAGTACTTCCAACCCCCAGTGGGGGGTGCCCTACCTGAAGAAACTAGTCCACCTGGACGAGGGCCTGTACCAGGAGTTCTACGGCCTGTGGGTGACCCTGATGGTGGTCAACACCCTGATGTTCGTGGTGGGTGTGGTCCTTAACAGCCTGGCCCTGTACATCTTCTGCCTGCCCTCCCAGATCTCCTCCGCCCCTGTGGTCTATACCATCAACCTGGCCGTGGCTGACCTTTTGGTGGCGCTCTCGCTCCCTGCCCGCATTGCCCTCTACCACAGCGGTGGAGGGTGTCTGGCCTGCTCCTACTTTCACACGTTCAGCTACTTCGTCAACATGTACTGCAGCATCCTCTTCCTCACCAGTATCTGTGTGGACCGCTATATAGCCGTGGTGTGGGCCGGGGCCGGGCGCCGCTGGAGGAGCCCTGGGGTCGCTAAGGGAGTCAGTGTGGGGATCTGGCTCTTCGCTGTGGTGGTCACTTACTCCTTCCAGACCACGGCGCTGGAGATCAAGGCCACGTCATGCTGCCGCCTCACCGCCCTCTTTGCCCTGTCCTTCCTGGAGTTCCTGCTCCCCCTGGTGGTCATCGTGACATTCACACTCAGGGTGGCATGCGCCCTGACCGACCCCAGGCTGATGCCTCAGAGCCAGGGCCGGAGGGCCAGAGCAGTCAGGCTCCTGGTGGCTGTCTTGGTTGTCTTCTCCATCTGCTTCATGCCCTTCCACGTGCGCCAGGCGTTGGTGTATTTCCGGATGGGGGGTGACAGAGCACAGCAGGTGTTGGCGTACCACGCCACTGTGACCCTCAGCAGCCTCAACAGCTGCCTGGACCCAGTGGTCTATTGCTTTGTGACGGACAGCTTCCGCTCGGCCATGCGGCGGGCCTGCAGGAAGAGGCCAGGGGCAGGGGCGGAGGCGGAGGCGGAGGCAGAGGCGGAGGCGGAGGCGGAGAGGACCAGTGGAGGGGACGTTGCCAGTGGACTAAGGAGTTCAAAAGGATCAGGGACAGCCATGGCTATCGCTCACAGTGTGGCCACACTGACTCTCACCCCCTGCACCCTGCATCAGAGGGAGATGTCTGCATAGCGAGAGGAGAAGAGTGACAGAGGGAGATGTCTGCATAGAGAGAGGAGAAGAGTGACAGAAGGAGATGTCTGCATAGAGAGAGGAGAAGAGTGACAGAGAGATATGTCTGCATAGAGAGAGGAGAAGAGTGACAGAGGGAGATGTCTGCATAGAGAGAGGAGAAGAGTGACAGAGGGAGATGTCTGCATAGAGAGAGGAGAAGAGTGACAGAGGGAGATGTCTGCATAGAGAGAGGAGAAGAGTGACAGAGGGAGATGTCTGCATAGAGAGAGGAGAAGAGTGACAGAGGGAGATGCCTGCATAGAGAGAGGAGAAGAGTGACAGAGAGAGATGTCTGCATAGAGAGAGGAGAAGAGTGACAGAGAGATGTCTGCATAGAGAGAGGAGAAGAGTGACAGAGAGATATGTCTGCATAGAGAGAGGAGAAGAGTGACAGAGGGAGATGTCTGCATAGAGAGAGGAAAAGAGTGACAGAGGGAGATGTCTGCATAGAGAGAGGAGAAGAGTGACAGAGAGAGATGTCTGCATAGAGAGAGGAGAAGAGTGACAGAAGGAGATGTCTGCATAGCGAGAGGAAAAGAGTGACAGAGGGAGATGTCTGCATAGAGAGAGGAGAAGAGTGACAGAGGGAGATGTCTGCATAGAGAGAGGAGAAGAGTGACAGAGGGAGATGCCTGCATAGAGAGAGGAGAAGAGTGACAGAGAGAGATGTCTGCATAGAGAGAGGAGAAGAGTGACAGAGGGAGATGTCTGCATAGAGAGAGGAGAAGAGTGACAGAGGGAGATGTCTGCATAGCGAGAGGAAAAGAGTGACAGAGGGAGATGTCTGCATAGAGAGAGGAGAAGAGTGACAGAGAGATATGTCTGCATAGAGAGAGGAGAAGAGTGACAGAGGGAGATGTCTGCATAGAGAGAGGAGAAGAGTGACAGAGGGAGATGTCTGCATAGAGAGAGGAGAAGAGTGACAGAGAGATGTCTGCATAGAGAGAGGAGAAGAGTGACAGAGGGAGATGTCTGCATAGAGAGAGGAGAAGAGTGACAGAGGGAGATGTCTGCATAGCGAGAGGAGAAGAGTGACAGAGAGAGATGTCTGCATAGAGAGAGGAGAAGAGTGACAGAGGGAGATGTCTGCATAGAGAGAGGAGAAGAGTGACAGAGAGATATGTCTGCATAGAGAGAGGAGAAGAGTGACAGGGAGATGCCTGCATAGAGAGAGGAGAAGAGTGACAGAGGGAGATGTCTGCATAGAGAGAGGAGAAGAGTGACAGAGGGAGATGCCTGCATTGAGAGAGGAGAAGAGTGACAGAGGGAAAGAGGAAAATGAAGGGAATTGGAATGAGAGAGGGTGTTGCTAATATCGTGTGACTAAGGCACAGGTCATTGATAAGACTGCATTGGGACGTTATATCTCTTGAGCTTTTCAAAGCCAACAGAATATACATTCTGTACAGAATTTACATCCTGGTGTTTTTCATTCTGAAGACTCATACAATAATATGCAGTGATAATGAACCTGGACAAGATATGTGATTGATTTTAATCAGTAAAATGCAGTCTCACTGTAATGGAACAATAGCAGAACTTTTTCCAGAAAAGCATAATCTGTTTCTTTCAATTGACTGTCAATGTTATGTTTTTACATTGATATTTTTAATATCACTTGTCACACTTAGAGTTTCTTATCACGTCTGTAACATCTGTAAACAGCACCATATATACATCATTTGGGAAAAAAGTAAAACTTTAATCAGATCATGATGTCACCAGTTGCACAAAGGGGAAATGGTCCTTACAAGTGCATGTCCATCACAAACTAGCTTTGTTTATTGCTCCTCCACTTGATTTAATGGACAAATTGGCTCACTTGTTTATCTCACTGCACTGACTCCAGTGGCTTTCAATTTTCTCCTTGAAAAACATCTCTCTTAAAGCTACAGTATGGGATTCGTAAAACAGCACCAACCATGTTTAGAGGCTAAACAGTTTGTTTACAAGCAAGCTTATATTTTGGGGTTTTGGTAGGGTGTTGAATTGAAGCTTGTGATTTATAGTTTATATTCTTCAATGGTTATGTCATTCATTTAAAAGTCTAAAAATGGATGTACCAATCCCAGACTGCCCCTTTAACTGTCACTGAGTCAGAAAATGTAATGTGGTATTCTAAAAGGTAAACACTTTCACGATTTGTTTGGGACATTTCTCCATTTAGAGGGAGATGCTGTAGACCAGTGATTTTCAATTCCTGGTCCTGGGGACACAAAGGGGTGCACATTTTGGTTTTGCCTTACAGCACTACACAGCTGATTCAGATCATCAACTTATCATCAAACTTTGATGATTTGAGTCAGGTTTAAAAACAAAATTGCACTCCTTTGGATCCCCAGGAACCAGGATTGAGAACCACTGCTGTAGGCCATCAGATTCACTCACTGTGTTCATTATTATTTGGCCACAAGGAGGTAGCATGAGACTTGGATGTTTTCATTTGAATGTGACTGAGAATAACCTCCGGTCACATTTCTGCATTTGGACCTTTTTAGGAAGCATTGCTGTTTTACTCCTGGAAAACATACTTCCACATACTCTATATGTCATTTTCCAAACTCCTACAATGCCTTCCTGTAAGGTTATGCCTGTTACATTCCCATCATGCTCTACTATTGGGAGCAAACAGACTTATAATCTCCTGCCGTTTCATTCAGTCTGTGTCAGCTGGTCAGGCTTGTATTTGTGACATTCTTCCACAGGATGTGAGCAAGGCTCAGTCTGGGCTTTGGCGTTGTTCACACCTATGTCCTACAGCATGAGTATTGCCCTCCCTCACCTGGCTGTGGCCCGTGGCCAGTGATTTGGTTAGGGTGACTGTGTGCCAGGTGGTTTGGCTAGGGTGACTGGGGGTCAGCAGATTTGGGGTCAATTACAATTGAATTAAATTCAAGGTCACTCAATTCAGGCAGTGGTTTGAGTAAAATAAAAAAATATAAACCTTTGAATAAAATAGCTTCTCCTTTTTAGTTTATCGAGAAGTCAGTAAATACATAGATTTCCTTTTAGAATTATTGGGATTTCAGTTGACTTCCTAAATAGACTGACTTCAATTCAAATTGACCCCAAACCTGCTAGACAGAGGAACAAACAAGGCGGAGGGGAACCTGAAACTGCCAGGCGCAGAATTTTCCACCGCACTCTCTGAGGTTGAGCACGTGAAGAGAACAAATCGTCTGCTGTGAGTTGATTCAGCGTCTTTTATGGAAAGTGATGAAACTGTTTTTCCCCACAGGCTACAACGAGATCCAGTCTTATCAACAGCTGTGATTCTCGTTGTGGGTTTAGAGGTGAAAGGTGAAGACGTTTTGTCTGATATTCAACCTGTTATACATTTCTTTGAAGCTTACTAGACATATTGACACATTCAGAACAGAAGAGGTTAGGACAGGCCTTCTGTTGTGGACGATGTTACCTCAAGCTTGGAAGGACAGAATGAAGGATAGTGTATCTCCAAATCAAATAGGACAGGTCTCTGACCTGTCGTTAGGGTTCAGGCTTGCATATACAGTAGTTATTTAAGCCTGACAGGTACTGATGGGAAGGTATCCTATTTGGAGGAATGCTATTGAACGATCGCTTCTTCAAAGTCAACCTTCACTACAGGTCAAAGTTATTGTATAATAGTGTGTAGATCAACACACACTACGGCGGTGTAGTGATGACCTTTCATGTCATGAGACATACTGTGTTTATAATGTGACCTGTGTGTGACCCTGCATGGCGATTGTACTCTGTTTCTTCAGACTGGTATCTCTTTCTCTCCCTAAGGAGTGTACAGCTACGGCTCACCAACATGACCTTGATGACTTGATGGTTGTGCTGTCACTGTGCTAATACAACAATCTACGACATGTTTACGTGGTGGCGGGCGGAGGGCGACTAGAAAGCTGCGGGGATTATTACACAGCTGTTAGTATTGGACTCACGTAATAGATAGCTAACATATTAACTGCAGGCTGAGTGGTGCAGGTGCTCTACAGTATATTGAAGTGCTACTTGCATTATGACTCTGTAGTAGTAATCTCAGTTGGACATATCAATTCATTTTTGATATGAACTGACCCTCCAGATTACTCTCTGCAACATATCTTATTTATGGGTTTAGCCAATGCCTGACTCCTCGCAATCCATCATCGGAAATAAGTCTGCCATATTCTATTTATTGGAATTATGGCCCCTGTGACAACGATTCAGGTCAGGGACATTTATCCCTGAATGTTTTCTATGATGTATGACCTTAAACACTGCGTTATTATAGAAATGCAACAGGTAAAGTGTTGGTCCCATGTTTCATGAGCTGAAATAAAAGATCCACGAAATTTTCCAAACACACAAAAAGTTTGTTTCTCTCCTACTTTTTGCACAAAGTACAGATATCCCCATAAACTACTTAAGTAGTACTTTAAAGTATTTTCACTTAAGTACTTTACACCACTGCACGCACACGCACACAAACATAATGTTTTGTTTAAAAATAACATTCAATGCTCCTGACTTCAGTTAGCTTCACATGATTCAACAGGGGCATGTATAGGAAGGCAAACGGCCTGTCTGTCCCTATACAACAGAGCTGGACGTTATATAAATGCATGAGTAGGCTAGGCTCTACGGGTTCGGTGTCCCTAAACCAGGATGGTTGTTGCTAACGTGACTAGAATGACGTTGCAAGTAACAGCCAACTTTCCAGGACTTAGACATGTCTTATATGGGCCGAAGGCTTAAATTCTTGTTAATCTAACTGCACTGTCCTATTTACAGTAGTTATTACAGTGAAAAAATACCATGCTATTGTTTGATTTAAGTGCACAACAACAAAACGCTTTTATCCCGGCAACTGGTTTGATACATTCACCTCTGAAGATAAATAATGTACTTACATTCAGTAATTTTGCTCTGATGTCTCAGAGATAAAAGGTAGCATAGTTTTGTTTGATAAAATCTATTTTTATTAAATGTAGGGATTGGGTTCTACATTTTGAACACCTGCTGTCTCTCTTTATTTTCTTTGTGGTCTCAATGTTTTTTCACATGTCTGTCCCAAATGGCACCCAAGGGCTGATTAAAGTACTGCACTATATAGGGAATAGGGTGCTATTTGCGACAGAGACCGTTTTCCCCCACAAGTAGACCCAAATAATGTTGCTGCTACTGTCTCTTATGACCGATAAAAGATTCTGGATATCAGAACAGCGATTACTCACCTCAAACTGGACAAAGATTTTTTTTTAGGAGTCTGACGCGAAGGATATACTGTTTCTCGCCGACCCGGGCCCAAATCCCCATCATTCGCATGAAGAAAAGACGGAGATACAGGGGGCGCAGATCCGGGAGCCTTGTGAGAATTCGTCAGCGAGAGGGTAACCTGCCTCAACCATCCCTTCTCTTGGAAAATGTGCAATCACTGGAGAATAAACTGGATGAGCTCCGTTCGAGATCATCCTACCAACAGGATATAAAAAACTGAAATGTCTTATGTTTCACCGAATCATGGCTGAACGACGACACAGATAATATACAGTTGGCTGGGATTTCCGTGCATAGGCAGGACAGAACAGCTACATCCTGTAAGACGAGGGGTGGTGGTGTGTGTCGATTTTGTCAATAACAGCTGGTGCGCGATGTCTAATATTAAGGAAGTCTCGAGGTATTATTCGCCTGAGGTAGAGTACCTCATAAGCTGTAGACCATAATATCTACTAAGAGAGATTGCCTCTATATTTTTCCTAGCCGTCTATTTACCACCACAAGCCGTTGCTGGCACTAAGACCACACTCAACGAGCTGTATGCCATAAGCAAACAAGATAATGCTCATCTAGAAGTGGCGCTCCTAGTGGCCGGGGACTTTAATGCAGGTAAACTTAAATCGTTTTACCTCATTTCTACCAGCATGTCACGTGCAACCAGAGGAGAAAAAAACTCTAGACCACCTTTACTCCACACACAGAGATGCATGCAAAGCTCTCCATATACTCCTGATTCCTGCTTACAAGTAAAAACTAAAGTACCAGTGGCTCAACACGGAAGTGGTCAGATGAGGCAGATGCTATGCTACAGGACTGTTTTGCTAGCACAGCACATGGAATATGTTCCGGGATTCAGCCAATGGTATTGAGTAGTATACCACCTCAGTCACCGGCTTCATCAATAAGTGCAACAACGACGTCGTCCCCACAGTGACCGTACGTACATATCCCAACCAGAGGCCATGGATTACAGGCAACGTCCGCACCGAGCTAAATGCTAGAGCTGCTGCTTTCAAGGAGCGGGACACTAATCCGGACTCTTATAAGAAATCCCGCTATGCCCACAGATGAACCATCAAACAAGCAAAGCGTCAACACAGGACTAAGATTGAATCCTACTACACCGGCTCTGATGCTCATTGGATGTGGCAGGGATTGCAAACTATTACGGACTACAAAGGGAATCCCAGCCGTGAGCTGCCCAGTGACACTAGCCTACCAGATGAGCTAAATGCATTTTATGCTCGGTTCGAGGCAAGCAACACTGAAGCATACATGAAAGCACCAGCTGTTCCGGACGACTGTGTGAACACGCTCTCCGCAGCATATGTGAGCAAGACCTTTAAACAGGTCAACATTCACAAGGCCGTGGGGCCAGACGGATAACCAGGACGTGTACTCAAAGCAACTGGCATGCGCAGACCAACTGGCAAGTGTCTTCACTGACATTTTCAGTCTGTAATATGTCGTGGAAAATTGCGAGATTATGTTATAGTGCTTGAAAGATTATATTATAATCTTTGTATTGCATTAGAATGGTTGTTTTATTCGACAGAATAGAATCTGTTTGACTATTGTGTGTTCAGTGTTCCACTGAGGATGGGCCTCTATGAGATAGCACTGACAGAGGAGATTTACGATGTCTTTGGCCAATAAAGCCTAAAGAGCATTCCAGATAGTGAGGTAATGTTTTTGTACTATGAAGTACCAGGAACGAGATTAGAACCTCGTCTTAGAGACCAAACTGAACGATAATTTATAGCTAATGCTATCTGGCTATGGGATACTCCTTTCTCAAGTAAAAGGGCCTTTGTGAAGAGTTCTGTGGTTTGTCATGTAAGTTGAGAGGGGTGTATCTTGGCAATAAAAGATCTTTGTATTCGACTGTAGGGACTCTAAGAATTCATTCACAGTCTAGACACACACCTAGACATACAAAAAAACCTAGATAAGACAAAAACACACATACCACCCTCGTCACACCCTGACCTAACCAAAATAATAAAGAAAACAAAGAATACTAAGGTCAGGGCGTGACACCGGTACCCCCTGTTTATAGCCTCGCTATTGCTATTTTATTGTGTTCTTTATTTTAAAAATGTTTTACTGTTTTTTCTTGACTAAATATTTTCTTAACTATATTTTCTTAAAACTGCATTGTTGGTTAAGGTCTTGTAACCATGTGACAAATAAAAATGTATTTGATTTGATCTCCATAGACTTTATAAAGTATTTTAGAAACTGAGGAAACTGAGACACTGTGGGTGTGGGCACACACCAATGAGAGTGTTGAATTTGCCATCATGTTGAAAGCGCCTGCATGCTGGCCGCTCGTATGAACATTAATTGTGCCACAGAGTCATTACTTAATAACTACAGATGTATCAACTAAATGAATTGCTATTTGCTTGTGAAAATGTGATGGTATGCATTTATTAAATTGTTACAATTTTTGTTGGTGGTCTATTTTTAAAGGATGTTGCCAAATGGAGTTTGGCTTTAAGCTCCACACAACAAGACGGCTTGCCAACTTCAACTCTGGTTTTGCAACCAGATGGAATGCGATCTTCAGTAACAGTCACTGCTGTGGGATTCTACCACTCTCTCTTATTACCAAACGTTTGTTTCCTCATAGCTCTCAGTACATGAACAGTTTTAACCATTTCTAACTTGCATGGATTTTTTTGTTTAACTTATCTGCGAACTGTGTCTCTGTTGGGGAAAAAAAATCATCATGTGTGAGCAGGGTAATGCACAGACCTTCTGACAGTCAGGTGCTCAACGGGAACAAAGGGCACCCGCCTCAATTTGTTTTTAGAACAGCAACACATTTTTGGTCTTAAATTCCTTCCCATTCATAATTCTCTACTGTACATAAATATATTCAGTTGCATTTATTTTCTACAAAAACACACTCATTCAATTGTTAACAAGAGCCAGCTAACCTACTGCTCACAAAGAGGACAAATAGGTCAGCTATCAGCTGATTATAGTGAATGTACTGTATGCTATTGAAACAAACTAGTCTTTTACCTGTGGCTGAAGTTGATTCTGATACTGACATCTGCCTCTTAGGCCTAGAAATGAACAGCCGAATTGAACCCATTCATGTCCCTGACCGATTACCTCTTTTAATATACTTAAGTATGAAAAGTAAACTTAATTGCTCAAATGTACTTAAGTATCAAAGTAAAAGTATAAATCAATCATTTACAGATAGCCAGGGGGACTCCAAAACTCAGACATAGGTTTACAAACAAAACATTTGTGTTTAGTGAGTGTACCAGATCAGAGGCAGTAGGGATGACTAGGGATGTTCTCTTGATAAGTGTGTGAATTAGACCATTTTCCTGTTCTGCTAAGCGTTCAAATGTAACGAGTACTTTTGGGTGTCAGGGAAAATGTATGGAGTAACAAGTACATTATTTTCTTTAGGAATGTAGTGAAAAATATATATAATTAGTAAAGTACAGATACCCCCCCAGAAGCTACTTAAGTAGTACTTTACATTTGTTTTTCTGAAGTACTTTACACCACTGCTCTGGTGTCACTTTGTTCTCCATTAGCTGAACATACATACCTTATGTACGGGGCTTTTCTCCATTAGCTGAACATACATGCCTTATGTACGGGGCTTTTCTTCATTAGCTGAACATACATGCCTTATGTACGGGGCTTTTCTCCATTAGCTGAACATACATGCCTTATGTACGGGGCTTTTCTCCATTAGCTGAACATACATGCCTTATGTACGGGGCTTTTCTCCATTAGCTGAACATACATCCCTTATGTACGGGGCTTTTCTCCATTAGCTGAACATACATGCCTTATGTACGGGGCTTTTCTCCATTAGCTGAACATACATGCCTTATGTACGGGGCTTTTCTCCATTAGCTGAACATACATGCCTTATGTACGGGGCTTTTCTCCATTAGCTGAACATACATGCCTGATATACGGGGCTTTTCTATCATTTGTATTTATAGACCCAAATTAACTGCACAGTCCAGTCCAGCAGAGAGAGGTAGAGGGGGGACAGAGAGAGAAAAATAATAGACAGACAGAAAAACAGAAAGAAAGACTGCGATAGAGAAACAAAGAAAGAGAGAGAAACATCAAGAGAGAACCAGAGAGAGAGAGAGGGAGAGAGATAGAAACAGCAAGAGCGAAAAACAGAGAGAGAGAACCAGAGAGAGAGAGAGCGAGAGAGGGAGAGAGAAGAGAGAGAGAGAGAGAGAGAGAGAGAGAGAGAGAGAGAGAGAGAGAGAAACAGCAAGAAAGAGAAACAGAGAAAGAGAACCAGAGAGAGAGAGAGAGAGAGAGAGAGAGAGAGAGAGAGAGAGAGAGAGAGAGAGAGAGAGAGAGAGACAGCAAGAGAGAGGAACAGAGAAAGAGAACGAGAGAGAGAGCGAGAGCGAGAGAGAGAGAGAAACAGAGAAAGAGAACCAGAGAGAGAGAGAGAGCGAGAGAGAGGAACAGAGAAAGAGAACGAGAGAGAGAGCGAGAGAGAGAGAGAAACAGAGAAAGAGAACCAGAGAGAGAGAGAGAGCGAGAGAGAGAGAGAGAGAGAGAGAGAGAGAGAGAGAGAGAGAGAGAGAGAGAGAGAGAGAGAGAGAGAGAGAGACAGCAAGAGAGAGGAACAGAGAAAGAGAACGAGAGAGAGAGCGAGAGCGAAAGAGAGAGAGAGAGAGAGAGAGAGAAGCCGAGAAAGAGAACCAGAGAGAGAGAGAGAGAGAGAGAGGGAGAGAGAGCGCAGAATTAGGATTAATATTAGAATTAGATATTATAAATAAATAAATAAAATAAATAAATAGAATTAGAATCAGAATTAGGCCGATACCCACTTATTATCAAAATCCAGAAAAGAGCCGTTAAATTCTACAACCACCTAAAAGGAAGCGATTCCCAAACCTTCCATAACAAAGCCATCACCTACAGAGAGATGAACCTGGAGAAGAGTCCCCTAAGCAAGCTGGTCCTAGGGCTCTGTTCACAAACACAAACACACCCCACAGAGCCCCAGGACAACAGCACAATTAGACCCAACCAAATCATGAGAAAACAAAAAGATAATTACTTGACACATTGGAAAGAATTAACAAAAAAACAGAGTAAACTAGAATGCTATTTGGCCCTAAACAGAGAGTACACAGTGGCAGAATACCTGACCACTGTGACAGACCCAAACTTAAGGAAAGCTTTGACTATGTACAGACTCAGTGAGCATAGCCTTGCTATTGAGAAAGGCCGCCGTAGGCAGACATGGCTCTCAAGAGAAGACAGGCTATGTGCACACTGCCCACAAAATGAGATGGAAACTGAGCTGCACTTCCTAACCTCCTGCCCAATGTATGACCATATTAGTGAGACATATTTCCCTCAGATTACACAGATCCACAAAGAATTTGAAAACAAATCCAATTTTGATAAACTCCCATATCTACTGGGAGAAATTCCACAGTGTGCCATCACAGCAGCAAGATTTGTGACCTGTTGCCACAAGAAAAGGGCAACCAGTGAAGAACAAACACCATTGTAAATACAACCCATATTTATGCTTATTTATTTTAACTTGTGTGCTTTAACCATTTGTACATTGTTACAACACTGTATATATTTAATATGACACTCGTAATGTCTTTATTGTTTTGAAACTTCTGTATGTGTAATGTTTACTGTTAATTCGTTTTGTTTGTTTCACTTTTGTGTATTGTCTACCTCATTTGCTTTGGCAATGTTAACACATGTTTCCCATGCCAATAAAGCCCCTTGAATTGAATTGAATTGAATTGAATTGAATTGAATTAAATTGAGAGAGAGAGAGAGAGAGAGAGAGAGAGAGAGAGAGAGAGAGAGAGAGAGAGAGAGAGAGAGAGAGAGAGAGAGAGAGAGAGAGAGAGAGAGAGAGAGAGAGAGAGAGAGAGAGAGAGAGAGAGAGAGAGAGAGAGTGTCCTGTTTGGCTCTTATGTTCTCAAAGGCAGTTATATTGTTCCGCCGGGTGTGAAAGTGACTAAGGAGACATGGACATGGGAGATAATGGTCTACTTGACAGAGAGGAACAATAGGAGGTCAAACCAGGGTCCCCACTGTGGCCTCTCAGAGTTGACTTTATGAACACAGCGTCTTCCTGTCCTCACACTCGCTGGTGTGTGTGTCTCAAATCAAATCAAATTGTATTTGTGCGCGCGTGTGTGTGAGTGTGTGAGTGTTTCTTGTCCTCACACTCACTGGTGTGTTTTAAATCAAATTGTATTTGTGCGTGTGTGAGTGTGTGCGTGTGTGTTTGCGTGAGTGTGTCTGTGCTCGTGCGTGTGTGTGTGTGTTTGCGTGCATATGTGCGTGTGTGTGACTGGGTCCCAGACACTGCTGTTAGGAGGTGTTTGGCTCCCAGTGACCTTCCATGAGCTTTATTCTACTGTCCCATCCATCATATCTTTACTGCAGTATACTGTCCCATCCATCATATCTTTACTGCAGTATACTGTACCATACATAGAGGACTGAGGTAATGAACCATATGGAAACAGTTACTTACACACATGCATACAATAAAAAACACAGACCTACTGTAGAAGTGTAGTGGGTAGAACTTTCTTTAGAAGCTGCCGTTATGCAGATTATTTTACCTCTTGGATAGAATGAAGAACCTCTGACTTACTATGTCATTGTTATAACCATTCTTATACACATTTTTTAAATGTTAATGTTAACTGTTTTTCCCACCACTTATGTATGAGGAAAAATGAACCCACAACTTGGATGTGTGTAACCCTGACTTTCAGACTTTTCTGTCAGGCAGCGATCGACCGTGTGATCATGTTGTGCTTTAGCTACTGTTAAGCAGGAAGTCTTTTGTGAGATTTCCCACTGTTTTGTTATTCTTCTGTGTATATTACACCAGGAAACTCATACCCGGTGACTTTGACTCATTTTTTCTTCTAGTTTCCCCCCCTGTCATGTCCACACAAAACATTATCTTCCCGTTCCCAACCTTCATCCCTAGAACTCAGAAATGCCGCTTACATCACAGAGGTCTAGCCACTAGCCAGTACTGCTTACATCACAGAGGTCTAGCCACTAGCCAGTACTGCTTACATCACAGAGGTCTAGCCACTAGCCAGTACTGCTTACATCACAGAGGTCTAGCCGCTAGCCAGTACTGCTTACATCACAGAGATGTAGCCACTAGCCAGTACTGCTTACATCACAGAGGTCTAACCACTAGCCAGTACTACTTACATCACAGAGGTCTAGCCACTAGCCAGTACTGCTTACATCACAGAGGTCTAGCCACTAGCCAGTACTGCTCACATCACAGAGGTCTAACCACTAGCCAGTACTGCTTACATCACAGAGGTCTAGCCACTAGCCAGTACTGCTCACATCACAGAGGTCTAACCACTAGCCAGTACTGCTTACACCACAGAGGTGTAGCCACTAGCCAGTACTGCTCACATCACAGAGGTCTAGCCACTAGCCAGTACTGCTTACATCACATAGGTCTAGCCGCTAGCCAGTACTGCTTACATCACAGAGGTCTAGCCACTAGCCAGTACTGCTTACATCACAGAGGTCTAGCCACTAGCCAGTACTGCTCACATCACAGAGGTCTAACCACTAGCCAGTACTGCTTACACCACAGAGGTGTAGCCACTAGCCAGTACTGCTTACATCACAGAGGTGTAGCCACTAGCCAGTACTACTTACATCACCGAGGTGTAGCCACTAGCCAGTACTGCTTACATCACAGAGGTGTAGCCACTAGCCAGTACTGCTTACATCACAGAGGTGTAGCCGCTAGCCAGTACTGCTTACATCACAGAGGTGTAGCCGCTAGCCAGTACTGCTTACATCACAGAGGTGTAGCCGCTAGCCAGTACTGCTTACATCACAGAGGTCTAGCCACTAGCCAGTACTGCTTACATCACAGAGGTGTAGCCACTAGCCAGTACTGCTTACATCACAGAGGTCTAGCCGCTAGCCAGTACTGCTTACATCACAGAGGTGTAGCCACTAGCCAGTACTGCTTACATCACAGAGGTCTAGCCGCTAGCCAGTACTGCTTACATCACAGAGGTGTAGCCACTAGCCAGTACTGCTCACATCACAGAGGTCTAGCCACTAGCCAGTACTGCTCACATCACAGAGGTCTAACCACTAGCCAGTACTGCTTACATCACAGAGGTCTAGCCACTAGCCAGTACTGCTTACATCACAGAGGTCTAACCACTAGCCAGTACTGCTCACATCACAGAGGTCTAGCCACTAGCCAGTACTGCTTACATCACAGAGGTCTAGCCGCTAGCCAGTACTGCTTACATCACAGAGGTGTAGCCACTAGCCAGTACTGCTTACATCACAGAGGTCTAGCCACTAGCCAGTACTGCTCACATCACAGAGGTCTAGCCACTAGCCAGTACTGCTTACATCACAGAGGTCTAGCCACTAGCCAGTTTTGCTTTATTTCTCCCCATCCACCTCCACCTCATCTTCACCCTTGGAGTATAAGGCCTCAACAAGTCCACGTCATACCATTTTATTCTCATTATTTCTCAGCATAATAATTGTTTAAATTTAATTTCACAAAGAGCATCTCCACCTCGTCTCACCCCCTGTGTAGGACTATGGTAGGACTACGACAAGACAATGGTAGGACTATGGCAGGGCTATGGTGGGACTATGGCAGGACTATGGTGGGACTATGGCAGGACTATGGTAGGACTATGGTAGGTCCTTCACCCCAAGACAGGAGTAAATCAATAATATACAGTATATATATATGTATATATATATATATAGTACAAATTATTTAGAGCCCAGTGGATAACACATTAAAGTTTTTTGCAATGCAATTCCATCATTAGGCCTTTGTGTCAGTAGCACACTATTGTAACAACTAATTGCCTACCTTATGTTTGTGCCACTAGACAAAATACTGGCCAGCATATCAGGACTCAGGATAAGACCCAGATGCAGACAGTTTGAATCACAGATGTCTATTGACAAAACAGGGGGCAGGAAAACGACAGGTCAAGGTCAGGCAGAGGTCAGTAAACCAGAGCAGTGTCAGTAAGGTACAGAACGGCAGGCAGGCTCAGGGTCAGGGCAGGCAGAGGTCAGTAATCCAGGGCAGAGTCAGAAAGGTACAGAACGGCAGGCTCAGGGTCAGGGCAGGCAGAGGTCAGTAATCCAGGGCAGTGTCAGTAAGGTACAGAACGGCAGGCAGGCTCAGGGTCAGGGCAGGCAGAGGTCAGTAATCCAGGGCAGTGTCAGTAAGGTACAGAACGGCAGGCAGGCTCAGGGTCAGGGCAGGCAGAGGTCAGTAATCCAGGGCAGAGTCAGAAAGGTACAGAACGGCAGGCTCAGGGTCAGGGCAGGCAGAGGTCAGTAATCCAGGGCAGTGTCAGTAAGGTACAGAACGGCAGGCAGGCTCAGGGTCAGGGCAGGCAGAGGTCAGTAATCCAGGGCAGTGTCAGAAAGGTACAGAACGGCAGGCTCAGGGTCAGGGCAGGCAGAGGTCAGTAATCCAGGGCAGTGTCAGAAAGGTACAGAACGGCAGGCAGGCTCAGGGTCAGGGCAGGCAGAGGTCAGTAATCCAGGGCAGTGTCAGAAAGGTACAGAACGGCAGGCTCAGGGTCAGGGCAGGCAGAGGTCAGTAATCCAGGGCAGTGTCAGAAAGGTACAGAACGGCAGGCAGGCTCTGGGTCAGGGCAGGCAGAGGTCAGTAATCCAGGGCAGTGTCAGAAAGGTACAGAACGGCAGGCAGGCAGGCTCTGGGTCAGGGCAGGCAGAGGTCAGTAATCCAGGGCAGTGTCAGAAAGGTACAGAACGGCAGGCAGGCAGGCTCTGGGTCAGGGCAGGCAGAGGTCAGTAATCCAGGGCAGTGTCAGAAAGGTACAGAACGGCAGGCAGGCAGGCTCTGGGTCAGGGCAGGAAGAGGTCAGTAATCCAGGGCAGAGTCAGTAAGGTACAGAAAGGCAGGCAGGCTCAGGGTCAGGGCAGGCAGAGGTCAGTAATCCAGGGCAGTGTCAGTAAGGTACAGAACGGCAGGCAGGCTCAGGGTCAGGGCAGGCAGAGGTCAGTAATCCAGGGCAGAGTCAGAAAGGTACAGAACTGCAGGCTCAGGGTCAGGGCAGGCAGAGGTCAGTCATCCAGGGCAGTGTCAGTAAGGTACAGAACGGCAGGCAGGCTCAGGGTCAGGGCAGGCAGAGGTCAGTAATCCAGGGCAGTGTCAGTAAGGTACAGAACGGCAGGCAGGCTCAGGGTCAGGGCAGGCAGAGGTCAGTAATCCAGGGCAGAGTCAGAAAGGTACAGAACGGCAGGCTCAGGGTCAGGGCAGGCAGAGGTCAGTAATCCAGGGCAGTGTCAGTAAGGTACAGAACGGCAGGCAGGCTCAGGGTCAGGGCAGGCAGAGGTCAGTAATCCAGGGCAGTGTCAGAAAGGTACAGAACGGCAGGCTCAGGGTCAGGGCAGGCAGAGGTCAGTAATCCAGGGCAGTGTCAGAAAGGTACAGAACGGCAGGCAGGCTCAGGGTCAGGGCAGGCAGAGGTCAGTAATCCAGGGCAGTGTCAGAAAGGTACAGAACGGCAGGCTCAGGGTCAGGGCAGGCAGAGGTCAGTAATCCAGGGCAGTGTCAGAAAGGTACAGAACGGCAGGCAGGCTCTGGGTCAGGGCAGGCAGAGGTCAGTAATCCAGGGCAGTGTCAGAAAGGTACAGAACGGCAGGCAGGCAGGCTCTGGGTCAGGGCAGGCAGAGGTCAGTAATCCAGGGCAGTGTCAGAAAGGTACAGAACGGCAGGCAGGCAGGCTCTGGGTCAGGGCAGGCAGAGGTCAGTAATCCAGGGCAGTGTCAGAAAGGTACAGAACGGCAGGCAGGCAGGCTCTGGGTCAGGGCAGGAAGAGGTCAGTAATCCAGGGCAGAGTCAGTAAGGTACAGAAAGGCAGGCAGGCTCAGGGTCAGGGCAGGCAGAGGTCAGTAATCCAGGGCAGAGTCAGAAAGGTACAGAACGGCAGGCTCAGGGTCAGGGCAGGCAGAGGTCAGTAATCCAGGGCAGTGTCAGAAAGGTACAGAACGGCAGGCAGGCTCTGGGTCAGGGCAGGCAGAGGTCAGTAATCCAGGGCAGTGTCAGTAAGGTACAGAACGGCAGGCAGGCTCAGGGTCAGGGCAGGCAGAGGTCAGTAATCCAGGGCAGTGTCAGAAAGGTACAGAACGGCAGGCTCAGGGTCAGGGCAGGCAGAGGTCAGTAATCCAGGGCAGTGTCAGAAAGGTACAGAACGGCAGGCAGGCTCAGGGTCAGGGCAGGCAGAGGTCAGTAATCCAGGGCAGTGTCAGAAAGGTACAGAACGGCAGGCTCAGGGTCAGGGCAGGCAGAGGTCAGTAATCCAGGGCAGTGTCAGAAAGGTACAGAACGGCAGGCAGGCTCTGGGTCAGGGCAGGCAGAGGTCAGTAATCCAGGGCAGTGTCAGAAAGGTACAGAACGGCAGGCAGGCAGGCTCTGGGTCAGGGCAGGCAGAGGTCAGTAATCCAGGGCAGTGTCAGAAAGGTACAGAACGGCAGGCAGGCAGGCTCTGGGTCAGGGCAGGCAGAGGTCAGTAATCCAGGGCAGTGTCAGAAAGGTACAGAACGGCAGGCAGGCAGGCTCTGGGTCAGGGCAGGAAGAGGTCAGTAATCCAGGGCAGAGTCAGTAAGGTACAGAAAGGCAGGCAGGCTCAGGGTCAGGGCAGGCAGAGGTCAGTAATCCAGGGCAGTGTCAGTAAGGTACAGAACGGCAGGCAGGCTCAGGGTCAGGGCAGGCAGAGGTCAGTAATCCAGGGCAGAGTCAGAAAGGTACAGAACGGCAGGCTCAGGGTCAGGGCAGGCAGAGGTCAGTAATCCAGGGCAGTGTCAGTAAGGTACAGAACGGCAGGCAGGCTCAGGGTCAGGGCAGGCAGAGGTCAGTAATCCAGGGCAGTGTCAGTAAGGTACAGAACGGCAGGCAGGCTCAGGGTCAGGGCAGGCAGAGGTCAGTAATCCAGGGCAGAGTCAGAAAGGTACAGAACGGCAGGCTCAGGGTCAGGGCAGGCAGAGGTCAGTAATCCAGGGCAGTGTCAGTAAGGTACAGAACGGCAGGCAGGCTCAGGGTCAGGGCAGGCAGAGGTCAGTAATCCAGGGCAGTGTCAGAAAGGTACAGAACGGCAGGCTCAGGGTCAGGGCAGGCAGAGGTCAGTAATCCAGGGCAGTGTCAGAAAGGTACAGAACGGCAGGCAGGCTCAGGGTCAGGGCAGGCAGAGGTCAGTAATCCAGGGCAGTGTCAGAAAGGTACAGAACGGCAGGCTCAGGGTCAGGGCAGGCAGAGGTCAGTAATCCAGGGCAGTGTCAGAAAGGTACAGAACGGCAGGCAGGCTCTGGGTCAGGGCAGGCAGAGGTCAGTAATCCAGGGCAGTGTCAGAAAGGTACAGAACGGCAGGCAGGCAGGCTCTGGGTCAGGGCAGGCAGAGGTCAGTAATCCAGGGCAGTGTCAGAAAGGTACAGAACGGCAGGCAGGCAGGCTCTGGGTCAGGGCAGGCAGAGGTCAGTAATCCAGGGCAGTGTCAGAAAGGTACAGAACGGCAGGCAGGCTCAGGGTCAGGGCAGGCAGAGGTCAGTAATCCAGGGCAGTGTCAGAAAGGTACAGAACGGCAGGCTCAGGGTCAGGGCAGGCAGAGGTCAGTAATCCAGGGCAGTGTCAGAAAGGTACAGAACGGCAGGCAGGCTCTGGGTCAGGGCAGGCAGAGGTCAGTAATCCAGGGCAGTGTCAGAAAGGTACAGAACGGCAGGCAGGCAGGCTCTGGGTCAGGGCAGGCAGAGGTCAGTAATCCAGGGCAGTGTCAGAAAGGTACAGAACGGCAGGCAGGCAGGCTCTGGGTCAGGGCAGGCAGAGGTCAGTAATCCAGGGCAGTGTCAGAAAGGTACAGAACGGCAGGCAGGCAGGCTCTGGGTCAGGGCAGGAAGAGGTCAGTAATCCAGGGCAGAGTCAGTAAGGTACAGAAAGGCAGGCAGGCTCAGGGTCAGGGCAGGCAGAGGTCAGTAATCCAGGGCAGTGTCAGTAAGGTACAGAACGGCAGGCAGGCTCAGGGTCAGGGCAGGCAGAGGTCAGTAATCCAGGGCAGAGTCAGAAAGGTACAGAACGGCAGGCTCAGGGTCAGGGCAGGCAGAGGTCAGTAATCCAGGGCAGTGTCAGTAAGGTACAGAACGGCAGGCAGGCTCAGGGTCAGGGCAGGCAGAGGTCAGTAATCCAGGGCAGTGTCAGTAAGGTACAGAACGGCAGGCAGGCTCAGGGTCAGGGCAGGCAGAGGTCAGTAATCCAGGGCAGAGTCAGAAAGGTACAGAACGGCAGGCTCAGGGTCAGGGCAGGCAGAGGTCAGTAATCCAGGGCAGTGTCAGTAAGGTACAGAACGGCAGGCAGGCTCAGGGTCAGGGCAGGCAGAGGTCAGTAATCCAGGGCAGTGTCAGAAAGGTACAGAACGGCAGGCTCAGGGTCAGGGCAGGCAGAGGTCAGTAATCCAGGGCAGTGTCAGAAAGGTACAGAACGGCAGGCAGGCTCAGGGTCAGGGCAGGCAGAGGTCAGTAATCCAGGGCAGTGTCAGAAAGGTACAGAACGGCAGGCTCAGGGTCAGGGCAGGCAGAGGTCAGTAATCCAGGGCAGTGTCAGAAAGGTACAGAACGGCAGGCAGGCTCTGGGTCAGGGCAGGCAGAGGTCAGTAATCCAGGGCAGTGTCAGAAAGGTACAGAACGGCAGGCAGGCAGGCTCTGGGTCAGGGCAGGCAGAGGTCAGTAATCCAGGGCAGTGTCAGAAAGGTACAGAACGGCAGGCAGGCAGGCTCTGGGTCAGGGCAGGCAGAGGTCAGTAATCCAGGGCAGTGTCAGAAAGGTACAGAACGGCAGGCAGGCAGGCTCTGGGTCAGGGCAGGAAGAGGTCAGTAATCCAGGGCAGAGTCAGTAAGGTACAGAAAGGCAGGCAGGCTCAGGGTCAGGGCAGGCAGAGGTCAGTAATCCAGGGCAGTGTCAGTAAGGTACAGAACGGCAGGCAGGCTCAGGGTCAGGGCAGGCAGAGGTCAGTAATCCAGGGCAGAGTCAGAAAGGTACAGAACGGCAGGCTCAGGGTCAGGGCAGGCAGAGGTCAGTAATCCAGGGCAGTGTCAGTAAGGTACAGAACGGCAGGCAGGCTCAGGGTCAGGGCAGGCAGAGGTCAGTAATCCAGGGCAGTGTCAGTAAGGTACAGAACGGCAGGCAGGCTCAGGGTCAGGGCAGGCAGAGGTCAGTAATCCAGGGCAGAGTCAGAAAGGTACAGAACGGCAGGCTCAGGGTCAGGGCAGGCAGAGGTCAGTAATCCAGGGCAGTGTCAGTAAGGTACAGAACGGCAGGCAGGCTCAGGGTCAGGGCAGGCAGAGGTCAGTAATCCAGGGCAGTGTCAGAAAGGTACAGAACGGCAGGCTCAGGGTCAGGGCAGGCAGAGGTCAGTAATCCAGGGCAGTGTCAGAAAGGTACAGAACGGCAGGCAGGCTCAGGGTCAGGGCAGGCAGAGGTCAGTAATCCAGGGCAGTGTCAGAAAGGTACAGAACGGCAGGCTCAGGGTCAGGGCAGGCAGAGGTCAGTAATCCAGGGCAGTGTCAGAAAGGTACAGAACGGCAGGCAGGCTCTGGGTCAGGGCAGGCAGAGGTCAGTAATCCAGGGCAGTGTCAGAAAGGTACAGAACGGCAGGCAGGCAGGCTCTGGGTCAGGGCAGGCAGAGGTCAGTAATCCAGGGCAGTGTCAGAAAGGTACAGAACGGCAGGCAGGCAGGCTCTGGGTCAGGGCAGGCAGAGGTCAGTAATCCAGGGCAGTGTCAGAAAGGTACAGAACGGCAGGCAGGCAGGCTCTGGGTCAGGGCAGGAAGAGGTCAGTAATCCAGGGCAGAGTCAGTAAGGTACAGAAAGGCAGGCAGGCTCAGGGTCAGGGCAGGCAGAGGTCAGTAATCCAGGGCAGAGTCAGAAAGGTACAGAACGGCAGGCTCAGGGTCAGGGCAGGCAGAGGTCAGTAATCCAGGGCAGTGTCAGAAAGGTACAGAACGGCAGGCAGGCTCTGGGTCAGGGCAGGCAGAGGTCAGTAATCCAGGGCAGTGTCAGTAAGGTACAGAACGGCAGGCAGGCTCAGGGTCAGGGCAGGCAGAGGTCAGTAATCCAGGGCAGTGTCAGAAAGGTACAGAACGGCAGGCTCAGGGTCAGGGCAGGCAGAGGTCAGTAATCCAGGGCAGTGTCAGAAAGGTACAGAACGGCAGGCAGGCTCAGGGTCAGGGCAGGCAGAGGTCAGTAATCCAGGGCAGTGTCAGAAAGGTACAGAACGGCAGGCTCAGGGTCAGGGCAGGCAGAGGTCAGTAATCCAGGGCAGTGTCAGAAAGGTACAGAACGGCAGGCAGGCTCTGGGTCAGGGCAGGCAGAGGTCAGTAATCCAGGGCAGTGTCAGAAAGGTACAGAACGGCAGGCAGGCAGGCTCTGGGTCAGGGCAGGCAGAGGTCAGTAATCCAGGGCAGTGTCAGAAAGGTACAGAACGGCAGGCAGGCAGGCTCTGGGTCAGGGCAGGCAGAGGTCAGTAATCCAGGGCAGTGTCAGAAAGGTACAGAACGGCAGGCAGGCAGGCTCTGGGTCAGGGCAGGAAGAGGTCAGTAATCCAGGGCAGAGTCAGTAAGGTACAGAAAGGCAGGCAGGCTCAGGGTCAGGGCAGGCAGAGGTCAGTAATCCAGGGCAGTGTCAGTAAGGTACAGAACGGCAGGCAGGCTCAGGGTCAGGGCAGGCAGAGGTCAGTAATCCAGGGCAGAGTCAGAAAGGTACAGAACGGCAGGCTCAGGGTCAGGGCAGGCAGAGGTCAGTAATCCAGGGCAGTGTCAGTAAGGTACAGAACGGCAGGCAGGCTCAGGGTCAGGGCAGGCAGAGGTCAGTAATCCAGGGCAGTGTCAGTAAGGTACAGAACGGCAGGCAGGCTCAGGGTCAGGGCAGGCAGAGGTCAGTAATCCAGGGCAGAGTCAGAAAGGTACAGAACGGCAGGCTCAGGGTCAGGGCAGGCAGAGGTCAGTAATCCAGGGCAGTGTCAGTAAGGTACAGAACGGCAGGCAGGCTCAGGGTCAGGGCAGGCAGAGGTCAGTAATCCAGGGCAGTGTCAGAAAGGTACAGAACGGCAGGCTCAGGGTCAGGGCAGGCAGAGGTCAGTAATCCAGGGCAGTGTCAGAAAGGTACAGAACGGCAGGCAGGCTCAGGGTCAGGGCCGGCAGAGGTCAGTAATCCAGGGCAGTGTCAGAAAGGTACAGAACGGCAGGCTCAGGGTCAGGGCAGGCAGAGGTCAGTAATCCAGGGCAGTGTCAGAAAGGTACAGAACGGCAGGCAGGCTCTGGGTCAGGGCAGGCAGAGGTCAGTAATCCAGGGCAGTGTCAGAAAGGTACAGAACGGCAGGCAGGCAGGCTCTGGGTCAGGGCAGGCAGAGGTCAGTAATCCAGGGCAGTGTCAGAAAGGTACAGAACGGCAGGCAGGCAGGCTCTGGGTCAGGGCAGGCAGAGGTCAGTAATCCAGGGCAGTGTCAGAAAGGTACAGAACGGCAGGCAGGCTCAGGGTCAGGGCAGGCAGAGGTCAGTAATCCAGGGCAGTGTCAGAAAGGTACAGAACGGCAGGCTCAGGGTCAGGGCAGGCAGAGGTCAGTAATCCAGGGCAGTGTCAGAAAGGTACAGAACGGCAGGCAGGCTCTGGGTCAGGGCAGGCAGAGGTCAGTAATCCAGGGCAGTGTCAGAAAGGTACAGAACGGCAGGCAGGCAGGCTCTGGGTCAGGGCAGGCAGAGGTCAGTAATCCAGGGCAGTGTCAGAAAGGTACAGAACGGCAGGCAGGCAGGCTCTGGGTCAGGGCAGGCAGAGGTCAGTAATCCAGGGCAGTGTCAGAAAGGTACAGAACGGCAGGCAGGCAGGCTCTGGGTCAGGGCAGGAAGAGGTCAGTAATCCAGGGCAGAGTCAGTAAGGTACAGAAAGGCAGGCAGGCTCAGGGTCAGGGCAGGCAGAGGTCAGTAATCCAGGGCAGTGTCAGTAAGGTACAGAACGGCAGGCAGGCTCAGGGTCAGGGCAGGCAGAGGTCAGTAATCCAGGGCAGAGTCAGAAAGGTACAGAACGGCAGGCTCAGGGTCAGGGCAGGCAGAGGTCAGTAATCCAGGGCAGTGTCAGTAAGGTACAGAACGGCAGGCAGGCTCAGGGTCAGGGCAGGCAGAGGTCAGTAATCCAGGGCAGTGTCAGTAAGGTACAGAACGGCAGGCAGGCTCAGGGTCAGGGCAGGCAGAGGTCAGTAATCCAGGGCAGAGTCAGAAAGGTACAGAACGGCAGGCTCAGGGTCAGGGCAGGCAGAGGTCAGTAATCCAGGGCAGTGTCAGTAAGGTACAGAACGGCAGGCAGGCTCAGGGTCAGGGCAGGCAGAGGTCAGTAATCCAGGGCAGTGTCAGAAAGGTACAGAACGGCAGGCTCAGGGTCAGGGCAGGCAGAGGTCAGTAATCCAGGGCAGTGTCAGAAAGGTACAGAACGGCAGGCAGGCTCAGGGTCAGGGCAGGCAGAGGTCAGTAATCCAGGGCAGTGTCAGAAAGGTACAGAACGGCAGGCTCAGGGTCAGGGCAGGCAGAGGTCAGTAATCCAGGGCAGTGTCAGAAAGGTACAGAACGGCAGGCAGGCTCTGGGTCAGGGCAGGCAGAGGTCAGTAATCCAGGGCAGTGTCAGAAAGGTACAGAACGGCAGGCAGGCAGGCTCTGGGTCAGGGCAGGCAGAGGTCAGTAATCCAGGGCAGTGTCAGAAAGGTACAGAACGGCAGGCAGGCAGGCTCTGGGTCAGGGCAGGCAGAGGTCAGTAATCCAGGGCAGTGTCAGAAAGGTACAGAACGGCAGGCAGGCAGGCTCTGGGTCAGGGCAGGCAGAGGTCAGTAATCCAGGGCAGTGTCAGAAAGGTACAGAACGGCAGGCAGGCAGGCTCTGGGTCAGGGCAGGAAGAGGTCAGTAATCCAGGGCAGAGTCAGTAAGGTACAGAAAGGCAGGCAGGCTCAGGGTCAGGGCAGGCAGAGGTCAGTAATCCAGGGCAGAGTCAGAAAGGTACAGAACGGCAGGCTCAGGGTCAGGGCAGGCAGAGGTCAGTAATCCAGGGCAGTGTCAGAAAGGTACAGAACGGCAGGCAGGCTCTGGGTCAGGGCAGGCAGAGGTCAGTAATCCAGGGCAGTGTCAGAAAGGTACAGAACGGCAGGCAGGCAGGCTCTGGGTCAGGGCAGGAAGAGGTCAGTAATCCAGGGCAGAGTCAGTAAGGTACAGAACGGCAGGCAGGCTCAGGGTCAGGGCAGGCAGAATGGTCAAAGAACTAGAAAACAAGGACTAGAGAGAACAGGAGTACGGGGGGGGGGGGGGGGGGGGACAAGAAGAACTGGCAACAGACAAACAGAAAACACAGGTATAAATGCACAGGGGACAATGGGGGAAATGGGTGACACCTGGACGGGGGTGGAGACAAGCACAAGACAGATCAGGGTGTCACAGCCTCCCTCTGCAGGGGAGAGCACTATCTCTCCTTCACAGTATGCATGAGGTGCCTACTGCTATACTCCGGATGAGGAGAAATTCAATGCCTGGATAATAGATCATCCTTTTATACAGTGTTTTGTTGTTGTTGCTTTACCTGGTAACGTTTTTCGGATAATAACGAATTAATAACTGTTTAATAACAAAGTTATAGTATTTAGTGTCAATGCAGAGGTTCATCTATGCAAGTAACATGAGATTGTGTGAAATTATGCAGATGTTCTCTGGACACGCCCACCAGGTTTTAATTTTCGCCGTTTAAATCGAAAACCACACCCCTTTATGCAAATCACTCACCTCCGTCAGCGGAAGCTGGCTTTACACTTATTTCCGACAGATATTCCTTTAAAGGCAAATTAAAGCTGTGGGTTGACTGACTGCAAGACGTCCCAGAGGATCCAGTCGATGCACCAAAATACCTTCCGAGGGGACGTAAAAACACTATCGCAACAGTTACGAACGAAGGAAAGAGATAAGGATAACTGGGTAAGCATAATGCATGTTTTAACAGATTACATTATTATTATTATTGGCCAACTATCGTTACCAAGCATCGCAGGTTACTTGCTGCAGCAAAAGGTTTCGCTTGACGGTTGCAGTAGCTATGCGATACGTTATACTTGTGTGACAAGCAGCATCGAAATGTTCCGTGGGCGGCTATAATAAACGCGTTTCCCTATATGTGTTTTACACTGTACTAGAATGAACGAACTGACAACCTCAAGTTTGTTGATAATGTTGAATATACAGCGGTCTTAATTAGATAATCATTTTGAGTGCTCGTTCAGCTGTCTACGATGGATGCTGTTGACAGTGGCCAGAGTAGATTTAAGGTGGCATAACGTTAATTGGCCAGTTGTCAATTACAAATTGTCACGTTAACCTTTTCATATAATACAATAAAATGTTCATATAACCATTTACATTATAACGTTAATTCTTTCAAAAGCACTCTACAATATATTCCACGAGAGCTAGCTACTATTTTCTACCGTGTCATCCCGTCCAACTACTGTAGTTACTGTACAGGTGCGCGTGCGCCTGTAAAAAGTAGCCTATATGTTTTGCATTTGTTTTCACAGAATAACATTGTTATGCATTACTAATATGAATGTAAATTGACAAGATTTTTTTGCCATGTCTTGTCATGGCATTAATCCAAAAATTCATTAGATTTGTTTTGTTGCCTCGCATAATTTTGTACGTTCTACGACCGCAGCACAGCCATGGCTGAATAAGTAAAAACCCACGCTCTCTCCTGTACAATTGATTTATTGTGACATTTCAATCAACACTAGTCTCCAAATTAGCAATATGCATGTGTAAGGTGATTATGACGCAATTTATAATCAAAGCACATTCTTAAATAGCATATTTCATTCTGTCAAATAGGCCAGTTAATTATACAGTTAAAGCAACCAAGTTTGTTTGTTGACCAGTTTTTCAAAATACATTTGTACCTCTAGCTTTTACTCTTCAGCATAGTACAGTACAAGTGATACACCTGTAGTATTCTAACTTAAAGCAGTACAATCGGAAAGAGTGTAGGAGTAGTGGTGGAATATAGTGTGCTAATTGAGAGGTCTAGCTTTTGATACCCTCAGCGACAATGTCACATATCTCACTCTGAGTGTGTTTGAGCTGGGTAAACAAACCAAGCAGCCCACAGTCAGCTCAGCTCCATACCTGAAAAGTTACCCATCACATACTTGAGAATACCTTCCCCCCCATAATAGCCTAGTTGCATCACAGTTAATTCTGAGCCAAAAGATAAAACTAAAAGCACCTTGTATCGTTATAATTATAGAATATCTATCACTATAGAATATCTATCATTATAGAATATCTATTATTATAGAATATCATTATAGAATATCTATCATTATAGAATATCTATCATTATAGAATATCATTATAGAACATCTATCATTATAGAATATCTATCATTATAGAATATCTATCATTATAGAATATCTATCATTATAGAATATCATTATAGAATATCTATCATTATAGAATATCTATCATTATAGAATAGACTATCTAGCCTATAAAGCATATGTATCACTAAACTTCAAGGAGAGAACAACAAAATGCCATGGATGATTGTGGATGTCTTGTTGTTTGGTATTACTCTAACAAGTTCTTAACATCTGCTATATTTACTTGCATCGTGAGTCTATATTTAATGCAACGTCCAGGTTCATGTCAGGGAATTGGTGTGGAGGACATTGAAATCAGATGTAAATCGCCCTTTGCTGTTTTGCGCTGAGATGCAAAACAGAAGGGTAGAGAGAGCCTGCGGTAGGTTTTCTCTTCTGCTGATTACCCAAGTGCCTCGAGGGTGGCGATGCATTGGGTACTTCTTTGCTTTCCAGAAAAGTGTGCTAACCTAACCACAATGCTTTGTTTGTCTTTGGCAGGTGCCAAGAAGACCACTACTCCTCTTTTCAAAGAGGACTAGGAGTACGACGTCTTTGGAACCACTGCTGTTGCATGCAGTCGTCTGCAGAGGTTACTGTATGAAGCTTTTAAGGCCTTTTTGGTGAGTCTGTCTGGGTGTTTTTTATAACTCATTCGTTTTTAGACTATTCAGGTTAGATACCAGATCTAGACCATGTAGATAGACACACACACACACACACACGCCCATATACACACTCACACATACACACATACATACACACACACACACATACACACATAGATATACACACATACATACAGTACATATACACACATACACACATACATATACACACATACATATACACACATACACACAGTACATATACACACATACATATACACAAACCCATAAACACCCTCTTACACACTCTCCTGACCTGGAACTGTAGTGATGCGGGTTGTGCCGGTCCGGTCTGGTTTCAGCTCAACCGTCATGAAGTGAAACCTTTACTTCCCATTAATGCTATTGATTTCTAAACACTCCTGCTGACTCAGCAGGCGGTCTCGCACCGCGGCAAAGAAATGGCACGAGCCAGGCAACCACAGACCCTTGTTCTTGATTCGTTGCAGACTTTCTAAGTTGCGTCACCAACCCTGAATAAAGCCTCAACGACACATGACAGAAAGGTTACTGTCAGAGCTTCAGCTACTAAAGTGGAAGTGTTCTTCCACAACCCCAGAAGTCACTGGACTGCACTCTCACACAACTTGTCCCTCCAGCACTTTGTGTTCCTCATTGCAGCTTAAAACAGCTGATTAAACCTTTCTGGCTGACTGCTCGATGTGGAGGCATGAGAAATCCTCCTAAATGGGCAAAATAAGTCTCTTTAAAAACAATGATAGGTTTAGTTTTAGGCTATCTTGTCTTTGGTTGTATGCTTCTGACAAGGTCTAATTATTTTATTTTAAATTGACAGTGCGTTTAGAAATGGTAGCCCTAATCCCAGGCCTATAGTTTGATTTTTTTGCTTAACTTGTTGTTGTGGGAGACATTGGATATTAGGGCATATAATATCCAATGTAATAAAATGTGGAAAAGGGAAGGGGTTTGAATACTTTCCGAATGCACTGTAAATCAGGCTGAAATAGTTTGTTGTTTGTCTGTGTTCACTTGTTGATGTCACAGTGATTGTTGATGGAGAGCAGACCTGACTCTGGCCACGCGGACACATTGTCGTCGCTCTAAATCAACATCAGGTGACATGCATGCAGCATGATGCTTCTGAGGTTTAATAATAGCCCTGGTTCGAATGTAGAGGTCAGATACACACTGCTCCTGTCCTGTTAGCAAAGGGTCTTCATTTTCCACCTTCGTCTATTATAGTTATCATCCTATACTGAACAAAATTATGAACGCAAGTGTTGGTCCCATGTTTCATGAGCTGAAATTAAAGATCCAAGAAATGTTCCATATTCACAAATTTGTTTACATCCCTGATAGTGAACATTTCTCCTTTGCCAAGATAATTAATCAACCTGACAGGTGTGGCATATCAAGAAGCTGATTAAACATGATCCTTACACATGTGCACCTTGTGCTGGGGACAATAATAGGCCACTCTAAAATGTGCAGTTTTGTCACACAACACAATGCCACAGATGTCTCAAGTTTTGAGGGAGCGTGCAATTGGCATGCTGACCGCAGGAATGTCCACCAGAGCTGTTGCTAGAGAATTGAATGTTTATTTCTCTACCATAAGCCGTTTTAGAAAATTTGGCACTACGTCCAACCGGCTTCGCAGCGGTAGACCACGTGTATGGCGTTGTGTGGCCGAGCGTTTTGCTGATGTTAATGTTGTGAACAGAGTGCCCCATGGTGGCGATGTTATGGGCAGGCATAAGCAACTGACAACGAACACAATTGCATTTTTTCAATGAAAATTTGAATGCACGGAAGTACTGTGACGAGATCCTAAGAAATAGATGTTTTATATAGTGTAGTCTGGAGGAATAGATGAACAGGAGAACCAGGTGAGTGATGGCTGAAAGGGGATGCAGCTGGCTGATTACATCTGCCACACGTGGGCATTATTGGACCGGTCATACAATAGCATAGTTGCTGTTGCTTAAATTCTTTTGAACTGACTTTCTAAACATTTTATAATGGGCACCAGCGGGTTCTTTAGATCGGTAGGGTAGTATTGTTTTCATATGCTAGTATAATATGAAATGGTACTACGGTATTCTAAAATGTTGGTATCATAAGTACAGTATCATGATGTTTTGGTACCGTGGTACCCGGAACGCCGTGCAACACTACTTAGGATGGCCTCTTGGGCTAGTGGCTGGATGCTCTCTCTCCCTCCACTCACTCTCTTTCTCCCCGTCTCTCTCTCCCTCCACTCACTCTCTTTCTCCCCGTCTCTCTCTCCCTCCACTCACTCTCTTTCTCCCCGTCTCTCTCTTTCCCCCCTACTCACTCTCTTTCTCCCCGTCTCTCTCTCCCTCCACTCACTCTCTTTCTCCCCGTCTCTCTCTCCCTCCACTCACTCTCTTTCTCCCCGTCTCTCTCTCCCTCCACTCACTCTCTTTCTCCCCGTCTCTCTCTCCCTCCACTCAGTCTCTTTCTCCCCGTCTCTCTCTCCCTCCACTCAGTCTCTTTCTCCCCGTCTCTCTCTCCCTCCACTCACTCTCTTTCTCCCCGTCTCTCTCTCCCTCCACTCACTGTCTTTCTCCCCATCTCTCGCTCTTGATTAACTTGTTTTTCCCTCTCTCCGCACCATGCAGCCTGCTCATAAGGTAGCCAGAGCTGCAGTTATATTACCAGTTACAGTAGCAGTTATATTACCAGTTACATTACCAGTTACATTACCAGTTATATTACCAGTTATATTAGCAGTAATATTACCAGTTACATTAGCAGTTATATTACAAGTTACATTACCAGTTACATTAGCAGTTACATTAGCAGTTATATTACAAGTTACATTAGCAGTTATATTAGCAGTTACATTAGCAGTTATATTACCAGTTACATTGCCGCATCACAACACAAGCTCAGTTAGTCCAGCTCCTATGTAGCCTGCCTTGCAGCAGAAGGAGGATTCTGACTCAACTGAATGGGAAAGTCTAAGATGAGACTGCACTACGTGTTGTTCCTGTCTGCGCTCAACCTTGATTCAGGTTGTCTGGTAGTTCTCTGGTAGTCAGGGCTGTGATGTTTGTCAGCTCTTTGACTCTTGTTTTTGTGACTAAACAGACCTGACTGCTGCCTGTTGTTGCCGCGGGCTGTAATGTCTGTCTGAGATGCCGGTCTACCTGTGTACCCACCGTAGTGGACCACAATAGGTCTAGGTCCTCTTCACGCCATTCTTGTGCTCTGTTGTCTGTCTAAAAACAATCATCATGTGCTTTCACCCATGGAATTAGCTGTCAGGGGGTCAAAGGTTAGGGGGGTAGGATGACCTGAAATATTCTGCTTTTACAAAATGTGATGCTGTTTTCAAATGAAACACAATACCTCGCTCTTGTTAAAGCTTTTAGAATTGATTTGTTTTTTTAGAATTGGCATAGGGATAGGGAGGGCGAACTCAAACAAGGACATATCTACAGGCTGCAGTGGGTTTTCATTGCTTCTGCTTCTCAAGGCGCTAGACTTTCATTTCCCCAGATGATTCATGGGTGTGTCTGTTGAGGTGATACCTGAGTATTGTTGATACCTGAGTATTGTTGATGATCAGTCACTAGATTGATTCATGGGTGTGTCTGGTGAGGTGATAACTGAGTATTGTTGATGATCAGTCACTAAATTGATTCATGGCTCTGTGTCGTTCTCAATGGAGACAGACTGCTCAGGTTTTTTTGTTTTTGTATTCTCATGCCCCTCTTGAAATGAGAGAAGCAGGTGGTTTGCTCCCCTTTCTCCCTCCCTCGACCCCTCTCTCCCATAATGTGTCTCCACTCCAACCCAGGTAACTCACTCAGAAGCTTGGGTGACAGGACTTGGCAGTGGTTCAAGAACAACATTAAGGCAGCAGCCATCTAGTGAGTGAGAACATCTCCTCTCAGACAACAAATGCAGTGTGGCTAGTTTGGTATGAAAGGTTTCCTTGTAGTGTTTACCTGGGCCAGATCTATTTGGATATGGTTGATATGAGATGCCACCATCTTGACACACAGGTGGGTCATTGTTCATTTAGTGATGATGTAGAGAATGGAGACTTTACAAGATAAGCCTAACATTACTGGTTTTGTTTGTCATTCATTTGAATGTGCAATTGTTAGTGAGAAAACCATAATAGTTTTTGTGTTGTGCATTGTCAACTGTCTATGGTTTAGATTAAGAGTAGATAGGTGATGATGACATAGCCTAGTTTACGCACAGATACCTGAACATAGAAATAGAGTCTACACTGAGTATACCAAACATAAGGAACACCTTCCTAATATTGAGTTGCATGGAAAGAGCAGGTGTTCTTAATGTTTTGTATACTCATTATAGTTCTAGTGTGATTGTGACGTCTGCCACGTCTGCCAGCATACTCTGTTGAGGACTGATTTCAAGGAATTAAATACAGTGAACTGTACTGTATGATGATGGAATTCAACAGGTTTGTTTTAGTCACTCGTGGGCTTGGTTTTATAATAACCTGACCTTGGTCGATTGGCTAGATTTATGGAAGTATAAAATTATAGGCCTTCAGAAAGTATTCATACCCCTTGACTTATTCCACATTTTGTTGTGTTACAGCCTGAATTCCAAATGGATTAAATATATTCTTTCCTCACCCATCTACACACAATACCCATAATGACAAAGTGAAAACAGGTTTTTATAATTTTATGCAATGATTTGAAAGAAAAATGAAATACAGAATTATCTAAATATTCACACCCAATTGATGTTAGAGTCACCTTTGGCAGTCTCTAAGAACTTTGCACACCTGGATTGTACAATATTTGCACATTATTCTTTAAAAAAGCTCTGTCAAGTAGGTTGTTGATCATTGCTAGACAGACATTTTTAAGTCTTGCCATAGATTTTCAAGCCGATTTCAGTCAACTGTAACTAGGCCACTCAGGAACATTCTTCTTGGTAACTCCAGTGTAGATTTTGCCTTGTGTTTTAGGTTATTGTTCTGCTGAAAGGTGAATTTATCTCCTAGTGTCTATTGGAAAGCAGACAACCAGGTTTTCCTCTAGAATTTTGCCTGTGCTTAGCTCTATTCCGTTTCTTTTCATCCTAAAAGAAACTCCCTAGTCCTTGCCGATGACAAGGATACCCATAACATCATGCAGCCACCACCATGTTTGAAAATATGAAGTGTGGTACTCAGTGATGTGTTGTGTTGGATTTGCAAACAGGATGCATGTTTTGGAATATCTGAGCACTTTCCTTCCTCTTTGGCAACTGAGACAAGAAGGACACCTGTAGATTTGTAGTAACTTGGTGTATTGATACACCATCCAAAGTAAAATTAATAACTTCACCATGCTCATAGGGATGTTAAATGTCTGCTTTTAGGGATGTTTAATAGGTGCCCTTCTTTATTAGGTATACCACCCCATTCACGAAAATGGTTCGCTCCAACAGAAAAAGCAGGCAGACGGGCACCGAGGCATTCAGTTACTGGTCAAGTGAACATTAGAGTGGGCAAAACACCAAAGCGACTTTAAGTCACCGGCAGTCCTGTGGGCGAAAACGGCTCGTTGATGAGAGGTCGAAGGAGAATGGCAAGAATCGTGCTAGCAGGCGGGCCACAAACAGGGAAATGATGGAGCAGTACCTACTGCCCCACAGTACCTACTGCCCCAACAGTACCTACTGCCCCTACAGTACCTACTGCCCCTACAGTACCTACAGTACATACTGCCCCTACCTCCCCTTCAGTACCTACTGCCCTACAGTACCTACTGCCCTACAGTACCTACTGCCCTACAGTACCTACGGCCCTACAGTACCTACAGTACCTACTGCCCCTATAGTGCCTACAGTACCTACTGCCCCTACAGTACCTACTGCCCCTACAGTACCTACAGTAGCTGCTGCCCCTATAGTACCTACAGTACCTGCTGCCCCTATAGTACCTACAGTACCAATAGTACCTACAGTACGTACTTCCCCTACCTCCCCTACAGTACCTACTGCCCTACAGTACCTACAGTACCTACGGCCCTACAGTACCTACAGTACCTGCTGCCCCTACAGTACCTACAGTACCTACTGCCCTACAGTACCTACTGCCCCTACAGTACCTACAGTACCTGCTGCCCCTACAGTACCCACAGTACCTGCTGCCCCTACAGTACCTGCTACCCCGAAGGTACCTACAGTACCTACTGCCCCTACCTCCCCTTCAGTACCTACTGCCCTACAGTACCTACTGCCCTACAGTACCTACTGCCCTACAGTACCTACTGCCCTACAGTACCTACTGCCCCTACAGTACCTACAGTAGCTGCTGCCCCTATAGTACCTACAGTACCTGCTGCCCCTATAGTACCTACAGTACCAATAGTACCTACAGTACGTACTTCCCCTACCTCCCCTACAGTACCTACTGCCCTACAGTACCTACAGTACCTACGGCCCTACAGTACCTACAGTACCTGCTGCCCCTACAGTACCTACAGTACCTACTGCCCTACAGTACCTGCTGCCCCTACAGTACCTACAGTACCTGCTGCCCCTACAGTACCCACAGTACCTGCTGCCCCTACAGTACCTACAGTACCTGCTACCCCGAAGGTACCTACAGTACCTACTGCCCCTACAGTACCTACAGTACCTACTGCCCCTACAGTACCTACAGTACCTACAGTACCTGCTGCCCTACAGTACCTACTGCCCCTATAGTACCTACAGTACCTACTGCCCCTACAGTACCTACTGACCCTATAGTACCTACAGTACATACTGCCCCTACAGTACCTATAGTACCTACAGTACCTACTGCCCCTATAGTACCTACAGTACCTATAGTACCTACAGTACCTACTGCCCCTATAGTACCTACAGTACCTACTGCCCCTATAGTACCTACTGCCCTACAGTACCTACAGTACCTGCTGCCCCTACAGTACCCACAGTACCTGCTGCCCCTACAGTACCTGCTACCCCGAAGGTACCTACAGTACCTACTGCCCCTACCTCCCCTTCAGTACCTACTGCCCTACAGTACCTACTGCCCTACAGTACCTACTGCCCTACAGTACCTACTGCCCTACAGTACCTACTGCCCCTACAGTACCTACAGTAGCTGCTGCCCCTATAGTACCTACAGTACCTGCTGCCCCTATAGTACCTACAGTACCAATAGTACCTACAGTACGTACTTCCCCTACCTCCCCTACAGTACCTACTGCCCTACAGTACCTACAGTACCTACGGCCCTACAGTACCTACAGTACCTGCTGCCCCTACAGTACCTACAGTACCTACTGCCCTACAGTACCTGCTGCCCCTACAGTACCTACAGTACCTGCTGCCCCTACAGTACCCACAGTACCTGCTGCCCCTACAGTACCTACAGTACCTGCTACCCCGAAGGTACCTACAGTACCTACTGCCCCTACAGTACCTACAGTACCTACTGCCCCTACAGTACCTACAGTACCTACAGTACCTGCTGCCCTACAGTACCTACTGCCCCTATAGTACCTACAGTACCTACTGCCCCTACAGTACCTACTGACCCTATAGTACCTACAGTACATACTGCCCCTACAGTACCTATAGTACCTACAGTACCTACTGCCCCTATAGTACCTACAGTACCTATAGTACCTACAGTACCTACTGCCCCTATAGTACCTACAGTACCTACTGCCCCTATAGTACCTACTGCCCTACAGTACCTACAGTACCTGCTGCCCTACAGTACCTACTGCCCCTATAGTACCTACAGTACCTACTGCCCCTACAGTACCTATAGTACCTACAGTACCTACTGCCCCTATAGTACCTACAGTACCTATTGCCCCTACAGTACCTACTGCCCTACAGTACCTACAGTACCTACTGCCCCTATAGTACCTACTGCCCTACAGTACCTACAGTACCTACTGCTCCTATAGTACCTACAGTACCTACTGCCCCTATAGTACCTACAGTACCTGCTGCCCCTACAGTACCTACAGTACCTACTGCCCCTACAGTACCTACTGCCCCTACAGTCCCTACATTACCTACTGCCCCTACTGGCCCTACAGTACATACTGCCCCTATAGTACCTACAGTACTTACAGTACCTGCTGCCCCTAAAGTACCTACAGTACCTGCTGCCCCTAAAGTACCTACAGTACCTGCTGCCCCTATAGTACCTACAGTACCTGCTGCCCCTATAGTACCTACAGTACCTACTGCCCCTATAGTACCTACAGTACTTACAGTACCTGCTGCCCCTATAGTACCTACAGTACTTACAGTACCTGCTGCCCCTAAAGTACCTACAGTACCTGCTGCCCCTATAGTACCTACAGTACCTGCTACCCCGAAGGTACCTACAGTACCTACTGCCCCTACAGTACCTACAGTACCTACTGCCCCTACAGTACCTACTGCCCCTATAGTACCTACAGTACCTACTGCCCCTATAGTACCTACAGCACCTACTGCCCCAACAGTACCTACAGTACCTACTGCCCCACAGTACCGACAGTACCTACTGCCCCTATAGTACCTACTGCCCCTATAGTATCTACTGCCCTACAGTACCTACTGCCCTACAGTACCTACAGTACCTACAGTACCTACTGCCCTACAGTACCTACAGTACCTACAGTACCTACTGCCCCTATAGTACCTACAGTACCTACAGTACCTACTGTCCTACAGTACCTACTGCCCCTACAGTACCTACAGTACCTACAGTACCTACTGCCCTACAGTACCTACTGCCCTACAGTACCTACTGCCCTACAGTACCTACGGCCCTACAGTACCTACAGTACCTACTGCCCCTATAGTGCCTACAGTACCTACTGCCCCTACAGTACCTACTGCCCCTACAGTACCTACAGTAGCTGCTGCCCCTATAGTACCTACAGTACCTGCTGCCCCTATAGTACCTACAGTACCAATAGTACCTACAGTACGTACTTCCCCTACCTCCCCTACAGTACCTACTGCCCTACAGTACCTACAGTACCTACGGCCCTACAGTACCTACAGTACCTACTGCCCCTACAGTACCTACTGCCCCTACAGTACCTACAGTAGCTGCTGCCCCTATAGTACCTACAGTACCTACGGCCCTACAGTACCTACAGTACCTGCTGCCCCTACAGTACCTACAGTACCTACTGCCCTACAGTACCTACTGCCCCTATAGTGCCTACAGTACCTACTGCCCCTACAGTACCTACTGCCCCTACAGTACCTACAGTAGCTGCTGCCGCTATAGTACCTACAGTACCTGCTGCCCCTATAGTACCTACAGTACCAATAGTACCTACAGTACGTACTTCCCCTACCTCCCCTACAGTACGTACTGCCCTACAGTACCTACAGTACCTACGGCCCTACAGTACCTACAGTACCTACTGCCCCTACAGTACCTACTGCCCCTACAGTACCTACAGTAGCTGCTGCCCCTATAGTACCCACAGTACCTGCTGCCCCTACAGTACCTACAGTACCTGCTACCCCGAAGGTACCTACAGTACCTACTGCCCCTACAGTACCTACAGTACCTACTGCCCCTACAGTACCTACAGTACCTGCTGCCCTACAGTACCTACTGCCCCTATAGTACCTACAGTACCTACTGCCCCTACAGTACCTACTGACCCTATAGTACCTACAGTACCTACTGCCCCTACAGTACCTATAGTACCTACAGTACCTACTGCCCCTATAGTACCTACAGTACCTATAGTACCTACAGTACCTACTGCCCCTATAGTACCTACAGTACCTACTGCCCCTATAGTACCTACTGCCCTACAGTACCTACAGTACCTGCTGCCCTACAGTACCTACTGCCCCTATAGTACCTACAGTACCTACTGCCCCTACAGTACCTATAGTACCTACAGTACCTACTGCCCCTATAGTACCTACAGTACCTATTGCCCCTACAGTACCTACTGCCCTACAGTACCTACAGTACCTACTGCCCCTATAGTACCTACTGCCCTACAGTACCTACAGTACCTACTGCCCCTATAGTACCTACAGTACCTACTGCCCCTATAGTACCTACAGTACCTGCTGCCCCTACAGTACCTACAGTACCTACTGCCCCTACAGTACCTACTGCCCCTACAGTCCCTACAGTACCTACTGCCCCTACTGGCCCTACAGTACATACTGCCCCTATAGTACCTACAGTACTTTCAGTACCTGCTGCCCCTAAAGTACCTACAGTACCTGCTGCCCCTATAGTACCTACAGTACCTGCTGCCCCTATAGTACCTACAGTACCTACTGCCCCTACAGTCCCTACAGTACCTACTGCCCCTACTGGCCCTACAGTACATACTGCCCCTATAGTACCTACAGTACTTACAGTACCTGCTGCCCCTAAAGTACCTACAGTACCTGCTGCCCCTATAGTACCTACTGCCCCTATAGTACCTACAGTACCTACTGCCCCTACAGTACCTACTGCCCCTACAGTACCAACAGTAGCTGCTGCCCGTACAGTACCTACAGTACCTGCTTCCCCTACAGTACCTACAGTACTTACAGTACCTGCTGCCCCTATAGTACCTACAGTACCTGCTGCCCCTATAGTACCTATAGTACCTACAGTACCTGCTGCCCTACAGTACCTACAGTACCTACTTCCCCTACAGTACCTACAGTACCTACTGCCCCTACAGTACCTACAGTACCTGCTTCCCCTACAGTACCTACAGTACTTACAGTACCTGCTGCCCCTATAGTACCTACAGTACCTGCTGCCCCTATAGTACCTATAGTACCTACAGTACCTGCTGCCCTACAGTACCTACAGTACCTACTTCCCCTACAGTACCTATAGGACCTACAGTACGTACTGCCCCTACCTCCCCTACAGTACCTACTGCCCCTACAGTACCTACAGTACCTACTGCCCCTACAGTACCTACTGCCCCTACAGTACCTATAGTACCTACTGCCCCTATAGTACCTACAGTACCTATAGTACCTACAGTACCTACTGACCCTATAGTACCTACAGTACCTACTGCCCTACAGTACCTACTGCCCCTATAGTACCTACAGTACCTACTGCCCCTATAGTACCTACAGTACCTGCTGCCCCTACAGTACCTACAGTACCTACTGCCCCTACAGTACCTACAGTACCTACTGCCCCTACTGGCCCTACATTACCTACTGCCCCTATAGCACCTACAGTACTTACAGTAGCTGCTGCCCCTATAGTACCTACAGTACCTGATGCCCCTATAGTACCTACAGCACCTACTGCCCCTATAGTACCTACAGTACCTACAGTACCTACTATTCCTATAGTACCTACAGTACCTGCTTCCCCTACAGTACCTACTGCCCCTATAGTACCTACTGCCCTACAGTACCTATAGTACCTACAGTACCTGCTTCCCCTACAGTACCTACTGCCCCTATAGTACCTACAGTACCTACTGCCCCTATAGTACCTACAGTACCTACAGTACCTACTGCCCCTACAGTACCTATAGTACCTACAGTACTTACTGCCCCTATAGTACCTACAGTACCTATTGCCCCTACAGTACCTACTGCCCTACAGTACCTACAGTACCTACTACCCCTATAGTACCTACAGTACCTATTGCCCCTACATTACCTACTGCCCTACAGTACCTACTGCCCCTATATTACCTACAGTACCTACTGCCCTACAGTACCTACAGTACCTACTGCCCCTATAGTACCTACAGTACCTGCTGCCCCTACAGTACCTACTGCCCCTACAGTACCTACAGTACCTACTGCCCCTACTGGCTCTACAGTACCTACTGTCCCTATAGTACCTACAGTACCTACAGTACCTGCTGCCCCTAAAGTACCTAAAGTACCTGCTGCCCCTATAGTACCTACAGTATCTACAGTACCTACTGCCCCTACAGTACCTACAGTTGCTGCTGCCCCTATAGTACCTACAGTACTTGCTGCCCCTATAGTACCTACAGTACCTGCTGCCCCTATAGTACCTACAGTACCTACAGTACCTACTGCCCCTATAGTACCTACAGTACCTACTGCCCCTACAGTACCTACTGCCCCTACAGTACCTACAGTAGCTGCTGCCCCTATAGTACCTACAGTACCTGCTGCCCCTATAGTACCTACAGTACCTACTGCCCCTACAGTACCTACTGCCCCTACAGTACCTACTGCCCCTACAGTACCTACTGCCCCTACAGTACCTACTGCCCCTATAGGACCTACAGTACCTATTGCCCCTACAGTACCTACAGTACCTACTGCCCTACAGTACCTACTGCCCCTATAGTACCTACAGTACCTACTGCCCTACAGTACCTACAGTACCTACTGCCCCTATAGTACCTACAGTACCTACTGCCCCTATAGTACCTACAGTACCTACTGCCCCTACTGGCCCTACAGTACCTACTGCCCCTATAGTACCTACAGTACCTACTGCCCCTACTGGCCCTACAGTACCTACTGCCCCAACAGTACCTACAGTACTTGCTGCCCCTATAGTACCTACAGTACTTACAGTACCTGCTGCCCCTATAGTACCTACAGTACTTACAGTACCTACTACTCCTATAGTACCTACAGTACTTACAGTACCTGCTGCCCCTATAGTACCTACAGTACCTGCTGCCCCTAAAGTACCTACAGTACCTGCTGCCCCTACAGTACCTACAGTACCTACAGTATCTATAGTACCTACAGTACCTACTGCCCCTATAGTACCTACAGTACCTACTACTCCTATAGTACCTACAGTACTTACAGTACCTGCTACCCCTACTGCCCCTACAGTACCTGCTGCCCCTACAGTACCTACAGTACCTACAGTACCTACTACTCCTATAGTACCTACAGTACTTACAGTACCTCCTGCCCCTACTTCCCCTACAGTACCTGCTGCACCTACAGTACCTACAGTACCTGCTGCCCCTATAGTACCTACAGTACCTACAGTACCTACTGCCCCTATAGTACCTACAGTACCTACAGTACCTGCTGCCCCTATAGGACCTACAGTACCTACAGTACCTACTGCCCCTACAGTACCGACAATACCTACAGTACTTACAGTACCTTCTGCCCCTACTGTCCCTACAGTACCTGCTGCCCCTATAGTACCTACAGTACCTACTGCCCCTATAGTACCTACAGTACCTACAGTACCTGCTGCCCCTATAGGACCTACAGTACCTACAGTACTTACAGTACCTACTGCCCTACAATACCTACTGCCCCTATAGTACCTACAGTACCTACTGCCCCTACAGTACCTACTGCCCCTACAGTACCTACAGTAGCTGCTGCCCCTATAGTACCTACAGTACCTGCTGCCCCTACAGTACCTACAGTACCTACGGTACCTACGGTACCTGCTGCCCCTATAGTACCTACAGTACCTGCTGCCCTACAGTACCTACAGTACCTACTGCCCCTATAGTACCTACAGTACCTACAGTACCTACTGCCCCTATAGTACCTACAGTACCTACTGCCCCTATAGTACCTACAGTACCTACTGCCCCTATAGTACCTACAGTACCTACTGCCCCTACAGTACCTACTTCCACTACAGTACCTATAGTACCTACAGTACCTACTGCCCCTATAGTACCTACAGTACCTATTGCCCCTACAGTACCTACAGTACCTACTGCCCTACAGTACCTACTGCCCTACAGTACCTACTGCCCCTATAGTACCTACAGTACCTACTGCCCTACAGTACCTACTGCCCCTATAGTACCTACAGTACCTGCTGCCCCTACAGTACCTACAGTACCTACTGCCCCTACTGGCCCTACAGTATCTACAGTACTTGCTGCCCCTATAGTACCTACAGTACTTGCTGCCCCTATAGTACCTACAGTACTTACAGTACCTGCTGCCCCTATAGTACCTACAGTACTTACAGTACCTACTACTCCTATAGTACCTACAGTACTTACAGTACCTGCTGCCCCTAAAGTACCTACAGTACCTGCTGCCCCTACACTACCTACAGTACCTACAGTATCTATAGTACCTACAGTACCTACTGCCCCTATAGTACCTACAGTACCTACTACTCCTATAGTACCTACAGTACTTACAGTACCTGCTGCCCCTACTGCCCCTACAGTACCTGCTGCCCCTACAGTACCTACAGTACCTGCCGAACCCTATAGTACCTATAGTACCTACTGCCCCTATAGTACCTACAGTACCTACAGTACCTGCTGCCCCTATAGGACCTACAGTACCTACTGCCCCTACAGTGCTTACAGTACCTGCTGCCCCTATAGGACCTACAGTACCTACAGTACCTACTGCCCCTACAGTACTTACAGTACCTGCTGCCCCTATAGTACCTACAGTACCTACAGTACTTACAGTACCTACTGCCCTACAGTACCTACTGCCCCTACAGTACCTACAGTACCTGCTGCACCTACAGTACCTACTGCCCCTACAGTACCTACAGTACCTACTGCCCTACAGTACCTACTGCCCCTACAGTACTTACAGTACCTGCTGCCCCTATAGTACCTACAGTACTTACAGTACCTGCTGCCCCTATAGTACCTACAGTACTTACAGTACCTGCTGCCCCTATAGTACCTACAGTACTTACAATACCTGCTGCCCCTAAAGTACCTACAGTACCTGCTGCCCCTACAGTACCTACAGTACCTACTGCCCCTACAGTACCTACTGCGCCTACAGTACCTACTGCCCCTACAGTACCTACTGCGCCTACAGTACCTACTGCCCCTACGGTACCTATACTATGGCCTATTAACAGCATCAGTCAGTGTCTGTCTGTCTGCTCATTGTGCTGTGTGTGTCCTGTGTGGAGCATGCCACGAACGCTGGGATTAAACAGAGCGCAGGGTATTTGCATAGGGAAATAAAGGGTTATCTATAGTTAAAGTTCATTGAGTTGATGTCACCACCAGGCTCCGGGAAAACCAATTAAGGCACAATACTGAATAGCCAGGATGAGATGCGGGAAGTTAGCCTACATTGAATGGTGCATGCAATAACACCACTTTAGTGTTAATCTGTAGTCACGCTATGTATCTATTATATGTTGGTTTAAGGCAGGCTTCGTGAGACTGCCGCAGGGCTGTTGCATTTGTTGTTGTAAATAGTAGCCTATTCTACAAATAGGCTGCAGTTGATTCTTGCGTCCGTGTGTGGGTAGTGTACGTGTGTGTGTGGCAGTTAGGTCAACCCAATGCTAAACTGGAGATTTCGCTTTGACCTCATGAGAAGTGCTGGTGTATATATCAGGAGCTCCCAGATCAGACTATGGAGTGGCTGTTCACACACTCTGTCCAGACTAGTGTGTCCTCACTAGGAGGGGCGGGGCCTAAGCCTAACTCCCAGAGGTGGGACCAAATCATTGTTTTACAAGTATCAAATCAAAGTTTAGTACCTACCTCTGCACTGGCACACGCAAGTAAGTCTCAAGTCTTAGCAATCAAGTCCCAAGGCAAGACAGGCAAGTCCGAGTCAAGTCTCAAGTCAAGACCGACAAGTATCAAGTCATGTCTAAAATCCTAAACTTTGAGTTTCGAGTCCTAAACAAGTCATACTGTGCTCTTCACCAAATGTAATACCATTTCATATTTTTAGCAAGAGTAATAGTTAGTATATTACATTTACGCAAATTATGAATGCTTTTGAAAATATATTTACTACTTTCCAAATAAACGTTATATTTCCATGGAAATACATGGGTAGCCATGAGAAAGACACCTCCCCCCCAATAGTAAACGACTATTGAGGATCGCTATGGGGCGCAATCGGGCGATGTAGGCTTGTACACAATCGCCCAACCTTAACACACACACACACACACACACACACACACTGTGTGTGTGGTTACAGTAGGCTAACGTATGTCAATGGTTTTAGGAACAGCAGTAACATCAGGCAGGATTTAGGCTACCAACTGCCTAGCCAGTTGTAGCTCAATCTTGGGTGCAATGATCACGTTCCCGCACTGACTGACTGTGTGGAGGCTCATTGATTTAACGTTAAGTTAGCCAACATGCTACACTGGCAAAGTTACGAGTGATATAGCTGTTAGCCACGTCTTACCGTTCTTTGTGCAGCTTCAAATGTCGAAAAAAGTTGGAAGTTGTTGCGCCTCCATCTGTAATTTTCTTCCTGCATGTTTTGCAAGTTGCAATCCGTTTTTTGTTGATACAGCGTCATCTTTATATCTGAAAATAATAATTTTGGGGTGCCATCTTTCCAAGGACTCCATCTGAATTCACCCGCCAACGTTTCTCTGCACTGCCACACACAACTTTTTCTCAGCTGGCACAATTTGATTGGCTGCTGTCCGATGCAAACTTTAATCCGTTAAATGAAGAGTTGATGCGCCGCACACTTTTTTAATAGCATCATTTTTAGTATTTGGGCTCGGGGAGGGTATCAAGTCAGGTCGAGTCAAAAGGCTCAAGTCCAAGTCAAGTCACGAGTCATTGGTGTTAAAGTCAAAGTCGAGTTGCAAGTCATCATATTTGTGACTCGAGTCCAAGTCATGTGACTCGAGTCTACACCTCTGCTAACTCCTAGTGTTGTTTTTAGCCTCCATTTTTTTCTGCTTTGTCACTTTTGAACGTGGTTGTTATGTTGTTGTTAGGGGAAGACGGCTGTATCCCCGAGCCTGGCGGGCCTGCTTGTTTTTAAGAGAGGGTTTGCATGTTCACGTTTCAGTGCAATCGATCACTCTGCGTGTACTGTGTGTGTAACTCCAGGGTCAGGGCTGTCAGCTAGACAGGGCCTTCCTCCCTGTTTCCTTTCCTAACTGAAGTACTGTGGTGTAAGAGTTTTTCGAGGTGGAGTCCATTGTTAGTTGTGGGCTGAGTTAGTTTAGTAGTTACAGTCTACTGTGGTCTTAATCAAGATCACCGACATCGCGCCACTGAGATGGATCTATGAAAGGGATTTTGTTGGATGTTTTCCTGCGTGTTATTTCTATGGTCTTTGAATATCACTCTCATTTTGCTCCAGGGCCTTTCCTTCAGTAGTGATACAGGGCCTTTCCTTCAGTAGTGATACAGAGCCTTTCCTTCAGTAGTGATCCAGGGCCTTTCCTTCAGTAGTGATCCAGGGCCTTTCCTTCAGTAGTGATACAGGGCCTTTCCTTCAGTAGTGATCCAGGGCCTTTCCTTCAGTAGTGATCCAGGGCCTTTCCTTCAGTAGTGATCCAGGGCCTTTCCTTCAGTAGTGATACAGGGCCTTTCCTTCAGTAGTGATACAGGGCCTTTCCTTCAGTAGTGATACAGGGCCTTTCCTTCAGTAGTGATCCAGGGCCTTTCCTTCAGTAGTGATCCAGGGCCTTTCCTTCAGTAGTGATCCAGGGCCTTTCCTTCAGTAGTGATACAGGGCCTTTCCTTCAGTAGTGATACAGGGCCTTTCCTTCAGTAGTGATCCAGGGCCTTTCCTTCAGTAGTGATCCAGGGCCTTTCCTTCAGTAGTGATCCAGGGCCTTTCCTTCAGTAGTGATACAGGGCCTTTCCTTCAGTAGTGATACAGGGCCTTTCCTTCAGTAGTGATCCAGGGCCTTTCCTTCAGTAGTGATCCAGGGCCTTTCCTTCAGTAGTGATCCAGGACCTTTCCTTCAGTAGTGATCCCATCTCTTTGCTGTGGTTGATCACAGCAACTTAGGCACACACCACTAAGGGGTCGAAGACCCTGACGAGGCCTACGTTCCCCTTTTCCTTCGATTGATTTGTTAATGATTTATTTGTGCATGACAAGTTGTAGGCCAACTTTACAAGACTTGTGTTTATGACTGTTTCCTTTTGGGGGAAACAGAATACGGCGAGAGGGGGATTTATGAACCGTTTTCATGAGGGCCTCAACGAGCTTCCCTGACCAACACCCCAGGGAGGCATTGCAGAGATATACTGTATGTTATTTTTACCAAATTTCATGAAAAAGCAACTCCCAAGAATGGACCTCAGAGAAATATAGCTGCGGTCCGTTCTTGGGTATAGCAGTCTTCTGCCCTAATGTTGGGAAGACTTCTATTAGCCTGTCCATTTACTCAGACAAGCACTCCATTCTCACAGAGACCTTTGGTAGGATCAGCATAGCTGCATAAATTACCAACACCACTTGAGAACGTGCTTCATTTTCTTGTCTTACACTCTAACTGGTCTCCTATATTTAAAGTTTTAAGAATATGGATTGTTGACGCAGCAGTTGGTCCCACTGCTCTCTGTGAGCTAAATCTACCATTATAAATCACAAGGCAGGGTTGTTGTTGACACGTCGCACCTCAAGCTGCTAAAACTGCAGACTTACTGATCCACATGGCACATTGTGACTGCTTTAATTCCTCCCCACCCCTGTGTGTGGGGGTGGGTGGGCGGGTGTGTGGTGTGTATGCAGTGTCTCCGGACATGCGTGTGTGTGTATGGTCGTGTGTGCGAGAGAGAGAGAGTGTGTGTTCTGGTGAGTGGGAGGGGGATTTGTCATACTCCCTGTTAACGTTGGCACACGTGGACGCCCTCTTTCCCAGCCTCACGGCCCCACCCACTCTCCCACTGCAGCAACACTGCTGCAGCAGTGCTACACACAAACACACACATACACATACACACACACACACACACACACACACACACACACACACACACACACACACACACACACACACACACACACACACACACACACACACACAACCTGATCCACATTGTTTACAGTCCTACTGTATTATCAGGCTATCGTGGGAGAGAGTCTCAACAAATGCATCTGCTGCCACTTCCCTAAGCAAATCTGCATCTTGTCTGAGCTGGAGATGAAATGAATACTGTAATGAGTACGCACAGTAGGCTACACGTCGCCATGGTGTTCTCAGAGTTGATGAGATGCCAAGCCATCAAGGGAGGGAATGGGACTAAGAAATACAATAACTAGTCTATGACTATGAAACAAAAAAACTGAGCATCCTAAATTGGTTTTAATTTCATGATGTAAAAAATACATATTATCAGAACTTTTCCCTAACCTTGAGAGATGTGGTATGCTGTGACCTGACCTTGAGAGATGTGGTATGCTGTGACCTGACCTAGAGAGATGTGGTATGCTGTGATCTGACCTTGAGAGATGTGGTATGCTGTGACCTGACCTAGAGAGATGTGGTATGCTGTGACCTGACCTTGAGAGATGTGGTATGCTGTGACCTGACCTTGAGAGATGTGGTATGCTGTGACCTGACCTTGAGAGATGTGGTATGCTGTGACCTGACCTAGAGAGATGTGGTATGCTGTGACCTGACCATGAGAGATGTGGTATGCTGTGACCTGACCTAGAGAGATGTGGTATGCTGTGACCTGACCTAGAGAGATGTGGTATGCTGTGACCTGACCTAGAGAGATGTGGTATGCTGTGACCTGACCTAGAGAGATGTGGTATGCTGTGACCTGACCTAGAGAGATGTGGTATGCTGTGACCTGACCTAGAGGGATGTGGTATGCTGTGATCTGACCTAGAGAGATGTGGTATGCTGTGATCTGACCTAGAGGGATGTGGTATGCTGTGCCCTGACCTAGAGAGATGTGGTATACTGTGATCTGACCTTGAAAGATGTGGTATGCTGTGACCTGACCTAGAGAGATGTGGTATACTGTGGTATGCTGTGACCTGACCTAGAGAGATGTGGTATGCTGTGCCCTGACCTAGAGAGATGTGGTATGCTGTGATCTGACCTAGAGAGATGTGGTATGCTGTGACCTGACCTAGAGAGATGTGGTATGCTGTGACCTGACCTTGAGAGATGTGGTATGCTGTGACCTGACCTTGAGAGATGTGGTATGCGGGGCAGGGAGTTGTAAATGGCTCTGTGATCAGAAGGTTAAAGCAGCTCACTCCCCTAAGCCGACCATCTAACCTCGGTAGCTCAGCAATCATTCATCTTCAATCATTTCTATGGACTGTCAGTGAGTCACCAAGCTTAAAAATTGCCGCCATGCAACACGGTCCAATAATTCAGATGGCTCATGGATGAATTGATCAATGGGTATACAGCCTGACTGTCCTCATCAAAGGCATTGAAATGCATGCGAGTACAAGGACAACAATTCAAATATAAATGGCAAATCCTGAGTAAGGCGTCACCAGTCCGCCCAGCTCTCCCTGGGTGTGTTGTGGTTGGTGGTTATTTGTGCCCCTGTCCTCCCCCTGCCTGCCTGGTTGGTTAGCTGGCCTCCTGACTCCTCAGTATGCCCAGTGTAATCCATATCTGGGCCTCTATTTGGGTCAGTCAAGTAGTAACACACATTCACGTATACACACACACACACACACACACACACACACACACACACACACACACGTACACACACGTACACACACGTACACAAACACAAACACAAACACAAACACGCACACACGCACATGTACACAAACACGCACACACACACACGTATACAAACACACACACACGTATAGGCTACATACTTACAAGTACAAACAGCTTATAGAGGTGCCATGATAATGAGTGCCTAAGGATAAACGGTATCCTATCTTGTTCTATAGACATTATCATCACACTGATCTTAATTCCCCCCTGAGAGAACATGAAATTACAACTTCTGTTTTATAGCTGCACATGAGAACAAATGTTTATCCCTTGAGTTGAGTAACATAGGCAGTTATAGTATTTGAACTTGTATGAATGCTGGTGTTGGGTGACTTGACATTGAAGGCTGTCTCTCCCAGTGTTCTAGAACTGAAGGTACGTCCCTGGCCCCATTCTGTCACTCAAAACTTTGAGCTTGACCAAATATCAAGTATGGTCCTAATTTATACTGAACATAAATATAAACTCAACAGGTAAAGTGTTGGTCCCATGTTTCATGAGCTGATATAAAAGATCACAGAAATGTTCCATACACACAGAAAAGCTTATTTAAAAAAAAATGTTGTTTAAATCCCTGTTAGGGAGCATTTCTCCTTTGCCAAGATAATCCATCCACCTGACAGGTGTGGCATATCAAGAAGCTGATTAAAAAGCATGATCATTACACAGCTGCACCTTGTGCTGAGTATAATTAAATGGCACTTTAAAAGGTGCAGTTTTGTCACACAACACAATTCCACAAATGTCTCAAGTTTTGAGGGAGTGTGAAATTGGAATGCTGACTACAGGAATGTCCACCAGAGCTGTTGCCAAAGAATTGAATTATTTTCTCTACCATAAGCCGCCTCCAACGTCGTTTTTGCAGTGCGTCCAACAGGCCTCACAACTGCAGACCACGTGTTACCATGCCAGCCCAGGACCTCCACATCCGGCTTCTTCACCTGCGGGATCATCTGAAACCCCCCTGACAGCTGATGAAACTGAGGAGTATTTCTATCCGTAACAAAACCCTTTCGTGGTGGGAAAAAGTCATTCTGATTGGCTGGGCCTGACTCCCCAGTAGGGTTGAAATCAATAGATTGACTGAGTTCCTTTATATGAACTGTAACTCAGTAGAATCATTTAAATTGTTGCGTGATGTGTTTATATTTTTGTTCAGTGTAGTTTTGTATCGGCCTTTTGAACTCACTAGGCCTAGGCTACATAACCTTGCCATATTTCAGTCCACAGAGAACAACGTGTAGGGTTCAGTACCATGTGACTGTGTTATGTAACCGTCCTGCGGTAGACAGGCTGAGAGGGCAGGTAATAATAACACGACACACTGAGTCTGATCCTGTTCTGCTCTGTCCTTCACAATGTTTCTGCTGAGGCCTTTTGTTTGCTTTTCTCTCTCAATACCATTCAGTGGAGAAGAGACTTGACTGTGGAGATCATCATTCTGCCTGGCAACAGCATTATTGAAAAGGACTAATAGCCTTTTCCTCAGGTGCTGAACAGATGGATGTCTCTTCTTTACGACTGTAGTATAATATAGGCACTAGTGGAAATGCTACAGTGGTTGAATGTTACAGTGGAAAAAGTATAACATTACTGTATCTTAACTTTGTTGAGCAGGTGATCTACTGTACATGGGTATGGCTCAGATAGCCTAGCGGTTAAGAACGTTGGCCCAGTAACTGAAAGGTTTCTGGTTTGAATCCCTGAACTGACTCGGTGAAGAATCTGTCGATGTGCCCTTGAGCAAGGCACTTAACCCTAGTTGCTCTGGATAAGAGTGTCTGCTAAATGATGTAAATGTAAAGTTTCTCTTACATTGGTTGCAAATCTGAGACTTAAAGTACGTATATTTTATTACTGTAGATAAATCCACTCCCAATCAGACATCAATACAAGAATAAAGGCAAAACCACCACCAATTACCCAAATCTAAAGAAATACCCCTCTGAGGATATCTCTTTCTCTCAGGGGGTTTTCGTTTTGCATCCGATGAGGAAGCCCCTCTGAAGACTAGATTCATATAAGATGAGAGCCTATAATGCACTCCCATCTCTCCTAGGTCTCAGTAACTCAGTATATAACTGATAAATGAAAAGTGTCGGAGAGAGAGAGGGAGAGACGTTTTAACGTGGACATTGGATAGTGTAATCTCAGATTGGAGCATGCATTAAACCAACAGTTCCAGGACACACTCACTAATTTCCTTCTGAAACCCTGGCCCCCTCATGTACAGTCACAGCTCTATGTACCCTCAGCCTCCTTTCAGCATGTCCTGTCTCTCCTCTCTCCCCCCTCCCTCTCCTCTCTCTCCCTCCTCTCTCTCCCCCTCCCCCTCCTCTCTCTCACCCCTCCCCCTCATCTCTCTCCCCCTCCCTCTCCTCTCTCTCCCCCTCCTTCTCCTCACTCTCACCCCTCCCTCTCCTCTCTCTCCCCCCTCCCTCTCCTCTCTCTCCCCCCTCCCTCTCCTCTCTCTCACCCCTCCCTCTCCTCTCTCTCCCCCTCCCTCTCCTCTCTCTCCCTTGTCTCTCCTCTCTCTCTCTCTCTCTCTCTCTCTCTCTCTCTCTCTCCCTCTCCTCTCTCTCCCCCCTCCTCTCTCTCTCCTCTCTCCTTGTTTCTCTTTCGCTCTCCCCTCTCTCTCTATATACAGCATATACATCTTGCACTCTATCTCCCTTAATCCCATCTCTCTTTCTCTCTCTCTCCCCTCTCTCTCACTCAAGACTGTCTTACAGGCTGTGTGAGAGCTAGACCTAACCCACAGAGCCTCCCCAACCCAGAGAGCCTCCCCAGTCAGCTCACAATGCAATTAACCTCCACGGCCCTCCAGGTGCAAACACGTCTTGCTTGACTGCTACAGGAGCTCCTATCCCGCCCAGAGACGGAAGAGGAAGCAAGACATCCCACTCCCTCATTTTTTCTGGTTCATATACAGTCAATGAACTAAGTAGACCAGACCCAGCTGCTATCACATTGGTGACTTTGGGAGAGCCACCCCTTAAGTAAACCTGAACTGTGAACATTTGTTTCAATGGTAAATGGCCTGAGAAAGACCTCTTCATTTATCCACCATCTTTGTCGTGCCCCCGGAGTCAGACGTGTTCTGAAAATGTACTCGGTTCTGAGATGTGATTGGCATTCTAATTTCAAATCCTACTGGATTTGCCACTCACTGCCTCTGCCTAAAAAACCAACAGGAAGCTACTGATTCACTCTCACAAACCAGCCTGACATTTCCCCATCCCAGACTCAATCCTCTGAGTCATTCTAATGCCTAGCTGTTTGTTCAGGACACAACAGTACACACGCACACACACATAGAGAGACACACACACACACACAGAGAGACACTCGCAGACAGACAGGAGGGGTTGGTTATTAAAGGCAGCTTTATTCACGTCTTATTACAGGATAAAGGAAAAGACTGAAAATCCCCCGGGAGGTGTGTGAGGAGCGAGTGGGTCCTTTCTCCCTCCCTCCCTCTCTATACTCTACCCTGTACTGTATGCACCAGTCTCTGCCCAGAGGCTTAAGCACTACTAATATCCAGATGACAATGAACTAGGCCTTTACATGCTTAAATCTTCAAATCATCTTTGATTCACCTCAGAGTTTTAAACAATGTAGTGAATCTGTTTCCACCTTTTCCACAATCAAGCCAAACTGACCCATATCATTCTGTATGAGGCTAGTGTGGTTCAGTACAGGTTGGCGTGGTTCAGTTCTGCTGTCTTACTGGAAGTTTAAAAATGTTACTGTCTTTAGAGTCTGCCAACCTCCATTTTAATAACTAACTCTCTTTCTCTCTCTCTCTCTCTCTGGCCCTGGCTTACTGGCGGCTATTCCCGTGGTGCATCCTGGGTATGTGCAGATTGATCGGCCACTCGATGGGGATTCACAGAGGAGCTCTCACCTGTGTCGCCTCCTGCCCTCCACCCTGCCGCCTGCCCTCCCTCTTCTGCACCTCCTCCACACACATCATGAAACTGGTATTAACTGAATGGCAATTGATATGGATTTTTACTGATTCTAGTAGACAGTAAACCAACTAACACAGAAAGGGAGGAAAAGCCATCTAATTTTCACACGTCCTTCTTCACACTAAATGAACCTGCCTGTGAGGTTCTGAGCTGCCTGAGTTGACAGCCCACCCTGAAAAAACAACCCAATGCCTCTTTAAGGAACACACAAGGAATGTATTGTACGCTTTAAGAGATTATTAGTTCTTCCTGATAACGACGTTCGAGGACATCGACAGCAGAGGGAGCTACTTTGAGGACGAGCTCACACCTGTCACCGCTGGTGTATGAATACAGATCTATTTATTTATTTATTTTTGAATCCATTTTTTTTTTCTGGAGCCTGAAGGGTTGTGCGTTTGGCTGTGTGCATGCCGAAGAAGAAGAAAATGGCTCCCCAGAACTCTGAGGCCGATGCTATGCAAGTGCAGGGGGTGATGGTGGTCCCTGCTGCTAAGAAAACCACCACAGGTTCTGCCTCCACAGGGGACGGAGGAGCAGGAGGAGGAGGAGGTTTGGTGCTGGAGTCATGCCAGGAGGAGTCGGTGAGCGAGGGGTCTATAGACCGGATCCCGCTGCGCCAGTGGGTGATGCACGGAGCCGTCATGTTTGGACGAGAGTTCTGCTACGCCATGGAAACAGCCCTGGTTACGCCTGTACTGCTGCAAATCGGTAAGAGAGATCACTGTATAGAAAGCATGGAGATTGTACAGACGTGCACACATGTATGTAAACACACACACAGCAAGAGTTAACCAGAGTCATGCCGATGATGGAGCCAGGTGGGTGAATTCACATACTCTACTGTTCACGCTGCCCACACATCATATCCCCACATCTATATCAACACATCTATATCAACACATCTATATCCCCACATCAATATCCACACAACATATCCCCACATCTATATCCACACAACATATCCCCACATCTACATCAACAAAACATATCCCCACATCTATATCCACACATCATATCCCCACATCTATATCAACACATCTATATCAACACATCTATATCCCCACATCTATATCCCCACATCTATATCAACACATCATATCCCCACATCTATATCAACACATCTATATCAACACATCTATATCAACACATCTATATCCCCACATCTATATCCCCACATCTATATCCCCACATCTATATCAACACATCATATCCCCACATCTATATCAACACATCTATATCCCCACATCTATATCAACACATCTATATCCCCACATCTATATCAACACATCATATCCCCACATCTATATCAACACATCATATCCCCACATCTATATCCCCACATCTATATCAACACATCATATCCCCACATCTATATCAACACATCATATCCCCACATCTATATCAACACATCATATCCCCACATCTATATCAACACATCAGATCCCCACATCTATATCAACACATCTATATCCCCACATCTATATCCCCACATCTATATCCCCACATCTATATCCCCACATCTATATCAATACATCAGATCCCCACATCTATATCAACACATCAGATCCCCACATCTATATCCCCACATCTATATCCACACATCAGATCCCAACATCTATATCCCCACATCTATATCAACACATCAGATCCCGACATCTATATCCCCACATCTATATCCCCACATCTATATCCCCACATCTATATCCCCACATCTATATCCACACATCATATCCCCACATCTATATCCCCACATCTATATCAACACATCAGATCCCCACATCTATATCAACACATCTATATCCCCACATCTATATCCCCACATCTATATCCCCACATCTATATCCCCACATCTATATCAATACATCAGATCCCCACATCTATATCAACACATCAGATCCCCACATCTATATCAACACATCTATATCCCCACATCTATATCCCCACATCTATATCCACACATCATATCCCCACATCTATATCAATACATCAGATCCCCACATCTATATCAACACATCAGATCCCCACATCTATATCAGCACATCTATATCCCCACATCTATATCCCCACATCTATATCAACACATCTATATCAACACATCAGATCCCCACATCTATATCCCCACATCTATATCAATACATCAGATCCCCACATCTATATCAACACATCAGATCCCCACATCTATATCAGCACATCTATATCCCCACATCTATATCCACACATCTATATCAACACATCTATATCAACACATCATATCCCCACATCTATATCAACACATCATATCCCCACATCTATATCCCCACATCTATATCAACACATCAGATCCCCACATCTATATCAACACATCTATATCCCCACATCTATATCAACACATCAGATCCCCACATCTATATCAACACAGCATATCCCCACATCTATATCCACACAACATATCCAAACATCCATCATAAACACATTGGATAAGAATTCAGGGTCCTTCCTGCTCTTCAGTGTTCCTGTCACAGCCACAGCCCTAATAACAGGCCTGCCTAGGAAAGACAAGGCTCCAGTCCTTTTACAGTCAATCTGATTAGATGCTCTCTGGACTATAAACAGTAAATCATACTCTTTGACCGGCCCGGGGTCGTGGCGGCAGCAAAGTATAGAGACACTGGATGCGACTTAGCAGAGGATTAGAATAACCACGTGGGGGATGCTGGGGGATGCGCTGATACACCAGTGTTCTTCTTGACTAATGATAGCTCAGTCGACTACAGCTGTGGATAAAAATCACCGAACAAAGACTTTTTCAGATCTAGTGAAGAGGGGCTGTGTTTCCATTAGGATAGCTGTTCTGTTATTAATGCCATTAAATCATCATTTGAGTTCATCCAGCCATCTCTGTCTGCCGTCAGTTTTGATTCCAGTGTTTTGAAGGTCTAGCTAGCTAGCTGTCTCTGGCTGTCCTTGCCTCTACATTTGCTGTTGCGTCTGCTTGGTGATTACAGCTCTCGGAAACACCACAATCCATCCTGGCCTCAAAGACACCCTACCTACCTCACCGCTCTCACGCCAACCCACCTCACAGAGGGGGTGGGGGGGGGGGGAGTAAAGGGAGAAATGTGTGGAGTGAGGGAGAGAGAGACATTCTCTGCTCAGAGCTCTGACTGAGTTTACAACTTCATGTGTTCCCTGCACCCATTCTCAGGCTATTTACTTTATAGTGGACTACATTTGACCAGGGCCTATAGACCTACCTCCTCACTCAGACAGACTGAGTTTCAATGATGGTGTGGGTGACATTGTGTGCTCTGGGTTACCTAAGAAGGGCATGGTACTGGAGCAGAGTCCAGTCCAGGGAAACACCCCTGTGGAAGTGACTTAGCGTTTGACTTCAGTATTGTCTGATTGTGTTCATCAAAAGGTGAGACAAGGCCGTCCATTACAGTCTGTTGAAACGTCTCTTTGTTCTCTCCTTTGACGTAAAGTAGGCCTCTGTCGTCACAAGCTATCACTGTGTTATTTGTTTTTGTCAGAGTGACAACCCAA